>NW_006399882.1:7472011-7475869 GCF_000299155.1 Elephantulus edwardii | reverse complement strand
GTGCGATTGGCACAGGACAGAGCGGAGTTTAGGGCTGTTGTACATAGGGTCGCTATGAGTCGCAAGCGACTCGATGGCACATAACAACATAACAATAAAATTTGAATTTTAAATCACTGGTTTACAAGAGAAAATTGCAAAGATAATTATTTCTTAATTCTTTTTAAAAAATGAAATTACAAAGATTTAGAGACATTTTTACAAACATAAAGCTATTTTTACATGTTTGAAGGTTAATATGAAAACATTAACTTCCTATTAACTATTTAAACAGTATAACTAAAACATTTTAACATATTTTTCACTCTTGACAACTTTGCATTTAAAATCTTAATAATTCCACTCGAGGTTATGGTTGTTGTTGTTTTACCATAGAGTCAGAACTGAACCCTAGCTGACTCTTCTGTCAGCTTCAGAGGCAGTAATGGCATGGGAGGAGATTGCCCATCCTTCTCCCGTGGAGCAGCTGGTGGCCTTGAACCACTTGCCTTCAAGATTGCAGTGTAACTTCTTGCCACTAGGCCACCAGAGCTCCTTATCACACACATATTGATAGAGTTGCTTAATGTTTGAGCTAAAGTGAAATAATTATTAGGATTTTAAATGGAAAATTGTCAAGAGTGAAAATATGTTAAATTGTCCATTTCTACTGTTTAAACAGTTAATAGGAAGTTAATGTTTTAATATTAATCTTCAAACATATAAAATAGCTTTATGTTTGAGGAAACTTCTCTAAATCTTTGTAATTCCACATTTTCAAAACAATTAAGAAATAATTCCCTTTGGAATTTTCTCGTTTGTTTGTTTTTTTTTTCTATTATTATATTTTATTAATTTTCATAAACATTTACAGATATTTTGGGCTTCCACTCATTCATTGTTGCACTATTCTCTCTACCCTCCTCCCAGTTTGTTCTTGTCCAAATGCCACAGTGCTTGTCAAAGCCAGTTCTGATTAATCTTCTTTGTCAGTGTATCCTTTGCCATTCCCTATCACTCCTCCCTGAGAGAGACTTCACCCTGAGTCATAAGGAAAAGGGGACGGCGTATTCTCTTAGCTACTTCCTGCTGAAAAGGGACGCTGTGGGTTTCAGGGTGAAGATCTTCTCTCACTACTCTAAAGGGCCCCTTTGGCAGTAGGAAACACATAGACTATTATGGAGATTGATTTTGGAATTTAGATGCACTCTTATTGATTGTGCTTGGCTGTACATGTAAATATCCTTGAAGATGTATCATGGGGGTGTTGCGACCTAGAAGACACAAATTTGACTAACAAGTTGTAAGTACATGAGTCCAAAAATTATGGAAAAGTAAAAGAAAAGATTCTTTCATTGTTTTACAAACCCTCCCCCAGGTCCCCTCCACCATGTAGCCCTCGCTCTAGTCTCCTGTGATGACAGAAATACCCAGTTACATCTCTCTTTTAAACGGTTCTCTCCCTCCTCTGTAAACAAGTGATTTAACATTGAAACTTTACTCAGCTCGAGAGAAACAGAATAAATGAGGGGACTAATTTTGGATTTAACAGTTTTTATTTAATTTGTTTGACTATTATACTTTAGAATAAAAGACAGAGAATTGAAATGAGATTGAGCACCCTCTGATTTCTATTTCTACCTGTAGGTATTATATACCTCAAAATTACACTCTAACCTTTCTTCTAAATGCTACTTTGAAAACAATAGAAAAATATGTCAGGTGATTATGAGTATCTAAAAGACTACAAAAGTTTTCTATTGTAAAATCTGAATGGAGTGCTGATTTGTAATGCTTATGAAACAAGAGGTAAAAGGATTTGGAATACTGCATTCTACCAAAAATAATTTTATAACTATATCCTCTCTCATGACTGAAATTACTCACAAATATTCTCAGCATTCTTTTGTTCCATAGGAACAAAATATGTAAATCTAACTTCAGAATCTGTAATGATGTCCTTAAAATGAATGACCTCATTTGTAGGCCCAAGTTATTCAGTATGCTCTAAGATAATAAAGTGTTGATCCATCAAAAAGAAATAGGAAGGTTGAGGACATTACAAGACTTTGGTAAAGGTGATATTCCCTCTGGGTTACATAGCATCAGAAATGGTCCCTAGAATTCCTGGGAGTTGCCTGCCCCTTCCCTGGAGAGAAGGTGCGTCAGTCAGGGGAATCAGGTCTCAGGCCGTGCTACAGACCACTGAGGGCACTAATAAACTTTGGGAAAGGCAAGATTCCAGCAGATCCAATTGGGAACAGAAAGAGCATCTTACTTTGGAGGTACCAGGAATTACTCTCCCCTTCCCTGAAGGGAGAGTGTTTCAAACAGGGGAACCAGGACACATAATACAGATGTACCACCCAGGACATTGAAAGACTTTAGTAGAGGCAGGTCACAACTGGGTAACAGTCCTGCAGAATCACACAAGACCAAAAAGGATATTTTTAGCACCTGGAGTTGCCTTCCCCTTACCTGGAAAGGAAATCCTCAGCCAGGGGGACTTCTTCATCAGCCAGCCTTTAGAACAGAGGACAGGACTTGAAGGACTTCAGGAAAGGCAGGCTTTCCTGCTGCACAGGACCAAAAAGAACTTCAGGTAGAGCAAGATGTCTTTCCCCATAAAGGGAACACTTTAAATCTGCAACTTATAATAGCGACATAAAGAACTGTCAACAACATACTCAGGCACAACATAAAGGGCCCAAAAAATACCAAGAAGAATTTCATATAACTTGACATAAAATGTCAAAAAGTAGCATGCAAATTCAAACATGAAAAAAACAAAAAAAGAACCTCCTAAAAAAGCAGATGACATTGCAGACCGAACGAATACTTCAGAGGAAAGGAAACAGAAGAAATCTATTGATATGATATTATATGAACAGTAATTCAAGAAGTTACAAATGATGAAAGAAGTATAGCCATAAATAAAGTGAATACCCCAGAGTCAGGAGCCAGAAGAAATATATAAATGCAGAGTTTAGAAATTTCAAAAGATGAAAGACAGAATTGGGAAAAAAAGGGGGGGTGTCAAGAATTTTTTTAAAAACATCATAATACAGAGAGGGTACAACCAACACAGTTTTGTAAACAACAGAAATGCATGAAAATGCAATCCAGAATATCAAGACAGAAATAGCAGCAGTTTCCAACATGCTGGAGAGACAAAAGGGCAAAACAGAAAAGATGAAATAGAGAGTTAGTGAGCCAGAAGACAAGAAACTCAATGTGAGCACACTGTTATTGTTGTTGTTAGGTACCATAGTAACCCGTGAATAACAGAACTGAACCATGTCCTATCCTATGTCATACTCATACTTCCTGACATACTAGAGTCCATTGCAACAGTCACCATGTCAGTTCACTTGTTGAGTCTTCCTCTTTGTGAGCATCATGTCCCTTTACAAGGAATAACACCACCTAGCAACATGTCCAAAGAATGTAAGGCGAAATTTTGTCACCTTTGCCTCCAAAGAAAACTCTGGCTACACCTTCTAAAAGACATAATTTGCTCTTTCTTTTAGCTGTCCGCGAAATATTGAGTGCTCTTCTTCAATTTCATAGCTCAAAGACATCAATTCTTCTCCTACCATCTTCATTCATTGTCTAGCTCTCAGATGCATAGTAAGTGATTAGAAAGACTATGGCCTTACACATGCACCTTAGTCCTCAAATTTACATCATTACGCCTCAATAATTTGCAGAGATCCCTAACTACAAACTTTCTCAGTGTAATATATCTCCTGATTTACTGACTGCTGGTACCAAGGATGTTGATTGTGAATCTAAGTTGAGAGAAAACTGTTGACAGTTTCAGTCTCTTCTCTATACATCATGATGTTGTCTATAGGTCTGGTGACAAGAATTTTTGGG
>NW_006399882.1:7426285-7470221 GCF_000299155.1 Elephantulus edwardii | reverse complement strand
TTGTTCCTAGCTTTTCTGTAATGAAGTTTATAGTCCTTGGTTTTAGTCCTAGGTCCATGATCCACCTTGAGTTGGTTTTTGTGTATGGAGTGAGGTATGGGTCTTGCTTGAGTCTTTTGCAGATATTTTTCCAATTTTTGTTTTCTTGATGTTGAGATGCAATTCATGTTGAATGCTATATTCTTGGATCTTCTGCAACAAGTGCTTCCTTTGCACTTTCAACAAGCAAAGTTGTGTCATCTGCATAATGCAGGTTATTGATGAGTCTTCCTCCAATCTTCATGTCACATTTTTCTTTGTAGAGTCCAACTTCTCAAACAATTTTCAAAGCATACAGATTGAATAGGTATGGAAAGGAAATACAACCCTGATATTCTCTCTTCTTAATTTTAAAGCAAATAGTGTTCCCTTGCTCTGTTTGCATAGCAGCCTCTTGGTCCAGGTATAGTTTTTTCATGAACACAAGTGCTCTGGGTTTCCCATTCTCAATGTTAATCGTAACTTGTTATGATCTACCCAGTCAAATGTTTTTGCATAGTTAATAAAGCACAGATAGATATTCTTCTGGTATTCCTTACTTTCAGCCAGGATCATCTGATGTCAGCAGTGATATCCCTGGTGCCATGGCTTCTTTTAACTGCTGATTGAACTGGCAGTTCCTTATCTATGTACTGTTCTAGCTGTTTCTGAATGATTTTCAGCAATATTTTGCTTGCATGTTATATTAATGATATTATTAGATAACTTCCACATTCTGCTGGATCACTTTTCTTGGGAATGGAAACAAATTAAAAACTCTTCCAATATGTTGGCCCGACAGCTGTCTTCCAAATTTCCTGGCAGAAATTGGAGAGCACACCCAAGCATGCATCTGTTAACTGAAACAAGTCAATTGGTATCCCATCAATTCCTGGAGCCTTAATTTTTTCAATGCCTTCAATTCAGCCTTAACTTCCTCCTTCATTACCATTGGCTACTGCTCATATGGTACTTCCTGAAATTTTTCAGTGACAGTCAGTTATTTTTGGGACAATGACTCTGCGTATTCCCTCCATCTTCTTTTGATGCTTTCTGGGTAAGTCAATATATATTTCAATATTGCAACTCAAGGGTTAAAAATGTTTTTCAGTTCTCTCAGCTTGAGAAATGCAGAACAAGTTCTTCCCTTTTTACTCTTCAATTCCATTTCTCTGTTCAGCTCTGTTTTACTTTTGCATGTTTCCCTTTTGTTTTGGCTTTTTGATGCTCTAGTGCAATTTTCAGAATCTGTTCTGATATCCATTTCATTTATGTAATGCCCTTTTGCTCTCTTCATGGATGATATACCTGATATTATCCCACAGCTCATCTGGTCCTTGATCATTGGTGTTAATGCTTCAAATCTATCCTTAAGATGATTTTGAAATTCATATCTAAGATCATATTTTGGCTCTCAAGAACTTGTTTCCATTTTTTTCAGCCTCAATTTGAATTTACACATCAATAATTGATAGTCTGATCCACTATCTCCTGGTCTAGTATTGAGCTTCTCTAATGATTCCTCCAATAGATGTAATCAATGTGATTTCTATGCAGTCCATCAGGTAAGGTCCATGTGTAAAAATCACCATTTAAAAAAATATATATTTGTAATAAATAAATTGTGTTGTTGTTGCTGTTGTTATGTGCCGTCGAGTCGCCTGTGACTCATAGAAAATACAAAATTTGATCATTCTATTCCCAGCCTCTATTCCAGCATTATATTTCTATAACCAAGGGCATACTTTCTGACTAGTATTCCTTCTTTATTTTTTCCAACTTTTACATTCCAGTCAACAAGTATTAATGAATCTTAATTACATGTTTGGTCAACTTCAGACTGAAAGTTTTGGTAAAAATTATCAATTTCTTCATTTTTGGCTCTAGATGTAAGAGTGTATACTTGAATAATAGTCATATTAACAGGTTTTCTTTGTATGTGTATTAATAATAACCTATTATTCACAACCCTATGTACTCTACATAAAAGTTGATATTGATATTTTTACTATGAATGCAGTACCATTCTTCTATTTTTCATTCTCTGTATAGTATATGATAAGATACGATTATCTGATTTAAAATTTGGTGGGTTGTTTTTGGTGTGTGTTTTTTTAATTTGATTAACAGTCTGTTGTGGGCTTGTTGGTCTATTTCATTAACAATCCGGTGTGGGATATTTGGTCTTCTTTTACTTAATTAATAATGAGTTGTGGGCTGGGTGCCTCTTGTTTAAACCAGTTAGGACTCTGTGGGAGGGCATTTGTGGTTAAAAGCCTGAGGCTGTTGTTTGAAGCAGCTGGAATCAGGAAGGTGGGTCTTTCCGCCCTCCCCCCCCCATTTTATTAACAGTAAGTTGTAGTCTGGTTATGGTTATTATGTGCAATCAAATTATTTGCAACTCATAGCAAACCTATGTACAACAGCTCTAATCCTTGCTCTATCGTGAGCCAACCTTATTGTCTTTGATACACCTACCCTCATTACCCCAGACTGAGTCAATTCATCTCATCGAAGGTCTTCCTCTCTTGCACTGTCCCTCCAACAATCCCAAATATGATGTTCCTCTCCAAGGTCTTATCCCTCTTTGCAACATATCCAAGTATGATGACAGTAGAATTGTTTTTATTTTGTGTATCACTTGTTAGTACCACCAGTACTGTGGCTGCTTTGAATTCATCAACAACTACACAAGAGAAAGATGAGACCAGCTGCTTCCAATCTTTATAGGCTCAGATACCATGAGACAGTCCTGCTCTCTCCTTCAGGGTTGCTATGAATCGGAATGGGCTCACTAGCAGTAAGTACAAATGGGTTTGCTTTTGTTGTATACTGTAGATTCAGAACCAACCCATAGCTGACCCTCCAACGGGTTTTCAGAAGCAGTTAAACCCATAGGAGGAAATTCCCCATCCTTCCAGAGCGGAGCAGCTGGTGGCCTCGAACCACGTGCCTTTGGGATGGCAGCACAGATACTTGCCACTATCATTTATTAATATCAAATTGTACTCCACGCTTTCCACATCCAGCTAGACCTCAATTCAGCATTCCAATATATGCTATATATTTTCAGTGAAAACAAAATAAATATTCCACACTAAAGAAACATCAAGGACCCACTTGAGAAGAGCTTGGGAACACAACATGACCTGTTATGTCCACAAAGAACCACACATTTAGAGGTTGATGTTAATTGAGAGAGTCTTACTGGTTTCATTTCAGATGAACGTCCCAGATCCAGGAAGAACAGATTCAAGTTGTTACTGACTGTTTTTATTAGACGCTGTCAAGTCTGAATCACAGTGGTCCTAAGCATAAAAGAACAGAACAGCCAGGATCCTGAATCATCTCACAATCTTGCTTTGTTTGAATACACTTTTGTGGCCACTGTCCAACCATCTAGTTAAAGTTCTTCCCCCTTTTTTTAATAACCTTCTAGCCAAGAACTCGGTGGCATAGAGGAAAGGGATACGTGCTCTACCTCAAAGCTTTCTCCTCTCTGGTCATTTGAATCTACCAGTGGCTCTGCAGGTGAAACAGAGGAAATCTCCCATGTGGTTTTACAGCCTCACAAAATTCTCTGGATGGTCACCTGGGAGTCTCTTCTGACTTGGTGACAAAGTATTACTTACTTTTTACCAAGCTCAAAGCCTTCCTTCAGGGCTAAGAGCAAGTCTCATCATCATTGCTTCTAGGAACATTCTGGCTATACCTCTTGCAAGAAGATGTAGATTAGAATTGTACAAACTTGGGTTTCTTCTTAAAGGACTATAGGGTTAGAAATCATACTTGGACACAAACTAGAAATAAAAGCTCTGGTCACACTGGCCTTCTTTGGTTTGGTTTCTCAAACATATACTTTCACATCTTGGGCTTTTTTGTCCCCTCTGCTTAGATGCTTTGCCCTGAATGTATATGCGTGGTTCCTTTTCTTTATTCAAGTCTTAAGTTGTCTGTGACCTTTTAACAGAGGGATTTTTCTAACCACTTCTCAAAAACAGCTCACTTGTTCCTAATTGTTCTCTATCGTGTTTTACTTGTGCACATTAAAAAACATCTGAAATGATTTAACTTTGTTTCATCAGGTCCCCCTTTCACGGGTGAACGGCACGTGTAATCTTTCAGAGTATTGTGCTTTGAAGTCTCTTCACTTAGTTTAATGTTCTTCTGTTGCTGTCTTGAAATTCTAATAGCTTTATAACAAGTTGTTATTGTAGTTGTGTGCCATTGAGTTGGAACTGACCCATAGCTGATGCTTCAGTGGGTTTTCAGAGATGGTAAATCTCATGGGAGGAGACTGCCCATCCTTCTCCCACAGAGCAGTTGGTGGATTTAAACTACAAGAGATGCTGTATTTTCACTTTACACTCAGTTCTGCCAATGACCTGCTTGTTGCTTTTTGTTTATTTCTTTACTCTTAAAGTCTAAACCTCAGGAAGATAAGGATCTTATCTCTTTGGTTCAATATTCTTTGGCAGCACTTAGAACAATACAGGGATAATAGAGGTGTTCAAGAAATATTTGTTGAATGAATATATGCTTATAGAACTTTTTAAACTTTTTTTTTTTACCATAGCTAAACCAGTATATCCTCAGCCTAGCCTAGAGGGCCAACAACTTTAAACCAAAGATTTTGAGTCTGCAGAGATAAGAATACATTTGAATGCACTGTTATTTAAAGGAGCACTTCTAATATTTGCATACAACAAAATGGAAGGGGATATTCTACTGCGTATAGTCTCAACAATAACAAAATAAAAAGTTAAATAAAAAGATAGCAGACACTGTCATGATAACCCTTCTATCATTTTTACTCTTTCCCCCCTTGTTCTTTTAAAATCTTTCTAAAAATTAATTTGAGATCATTACAAATTTATACACATTGGTTTTTTGGGTTTTTTTATTTCTTTTTAATTTAGTTTGTTTATTTTTCATTTCAATGAACATCTACAGAGATTTTGGAATTCCATTCATTCATTGTTGCACCCTTCTCCCCACACAAATCCCTCCCCCGCTTTGCTCCTCTCCTTGAAAAGCAAAAGAAAAACTTCCTCATTGGTACATAGTCCCCCCGCATCTCCCCAAACCCTACCCCCTAGCCCCAAATATAATCCACTCTGCAACCCTCATTGCGTACTCCTACGATAAAAATAATGCCCTAAAATATAATACTTTTAGACTATTCTCTCCCCCATAGACTTCAATGCCGTAAACATACTTCATCCAGTTTTTCTCAGTCTTACCCCCACCCCAATGCCAGCCTCATTCTACAACAGTGGCACCATATAGCATTTGTCCCTTTATGACTGAGATACCTCACTCAGCATAATGTCCTCCAGGGTCACCCATTTTGAATAATATTGCATGAGTTCCTTGTTTTTCAATGCAGCATAGTATTCCATTGTGCGAATATACCACAGCTTCTCTACCCATTCGTTTGTTGATGGGCATTTAGGTTGTTTCCAACTCCTTGCTATTGTAAACAAAGCCGCGATAAACATGGGTATACATATATCTACTTGGATGTCATTTATGGTCTCTTTAGGGTATATTCCCAGTAGTGGAATTGCTGGGTCAAATGGTATCTTTATTTGTAACCTTTTGAGAAAGCGCCACAATGCTTTCCACAGTGGTTGCACCATTTTACACTCCCACCAACAGTGAATAAGGGTTCCAGTCTCTCCACAACCTCGCCAGCATTTGTTGCTTGCTGTTCTGTTAAATTTTGCTAGTCTTACTGGAGTGAGATGATATCTCATGGTTGTCTTGATTTGCATCTCTCTCAGGGCTAGGGATTTTGAACATTTCTTCATGTGCTTGCTGGCCATCTGAATGTCTTCCTTGGTGAAGTGTCTGTTCATATCCTGTGCCCATTTTTCAACTGGGTTATTCTCCTTTATCTTGTTGTGGTGCTCGGGTATTTTATAAATTCTAGATATAAGTCCCTTGTCTGACATGTCATTACCAAAAACTTTTTCCCAGTCTGTGGCTTCCCTTTTTACCCTGTTAGAGAGGTTTCTGGATGCGCATAGGGATTTGATTCTTAGGAGGTCTTTTGGGGTTTTTTTACACATTGTTTTTACAGTGATAAAAACAGAGATCTTAAGTACTTTTCATCTATTTTGCCTTAATAGGTTACAAACTACATTACAATATCACAGCTAGAGAATTGGAATTGACACTATCCATCCACCCATCAAGTAGTTGACATGGACTCGTGTGTGTGTGTGTGTGTGTGTGTGTGTGTGTATACCGCCTATATTGATGTGTGTGTGTGTGTGTGTGTGTGTGTGTGTGTGTATCCTTTTAGTTTTATAACTTATTGACTAGTAAAACACTCCAGAGGAAATGGAATACCACCAGCATAACCACAAGTAAATGGCTCCAAGCAGAACTTAAAGAACCCTATTAAAGGAAAGACAGGGACCTTAAATCTCAGGTACCCAGATTAAACAATGACCTTTGTGCACGTGACCCTTTCAGCATCATGATTCTTGAAGAGCTGTCACACATCTTCTTTCATTACACCAACTGTGAGGAAACAATAAGACTTTATTGTCATTTGAGGAAATGGGAAAATTAAAAGATGACAACCATTGTGTTGTAGAAGTTCAGGGTATAAAAAAAAGATGCTGGTAAGATTGTTTTATTTATAAAGAACACTTTCATGTTCAGTTAGCGAATACATTTAACCTGGAGATAGGATCTTGGGCGAATGAACAGATTGAGAACTCTTCCTAACATTCTCTCCCAGGAGCAAGTTGAATTAATCTGAAGTTTCTAGAAAACATTCCTTTCTAAATTGCATTTGTGATCTCTTAGACATCTGGGTTTGCACCCATTGCGGCATCATCTTGTCCGTGGATTTTCTTTTGTGAGGCCACTCCTATCCTCTCCTAGCTACCTGTTATGGTGCCATCCACAAACCTCACAAACACACACTCATTAAAAATGACAACAAAAAACCCAAACTCCCTGCTGTTGAGACAGAACTCATTCATAGCTGACCCTCCAGTGGGGTGGGTTCTGAGGTTTTAAATCAAATGGGAAGAGGTTGCCCATCTTTCTCTTGTGGAGCAGCTGGTAGAATCCAAATGCTACAGTGGTTTTGAGTTAGCAGCGTGTTAACAATATGGATTATGAAATTATATACTCGTGTTGTTGTTGGTTTTATGTGCCTTGGAGTCAAAGCCTACTCATAGCTGGCCCTCCAGAGGTTTCCAGAGGCAATAATCACATGGGAGGAGACTGCCTGCCTTTCTTAGGAGCAGCTGGTCAGTTAAAGTCACTTGGCTATGAGTCGGCAACACCAGTCCTTACCGCTAAGCCCCCAGAGCTCCCTTATGTACTCAGAGGATGGGCTTTATCACTGTACAACCTTTCATGCCTCCAAACCTAAGCACTGATTCAGAATATGCACATGTCCAAAATAGGTCAAAAGAGATGTAACCCTGCTCTTTTGGCAGAACAACAAAGAACCTCTTTCCACTGGGCTTGAAAGTGCCAAGAAGTAGTCATGGAGCATCAGCAAATCCCAGCAATGAGAGTGGGACATGAAAGCAGCCAACGTGGAGAAGACCTAACAACTCATGAGTGTCTGGAGCCAGGAACGCCTGAAGCTCTGGGCATGTCCATTACATGAGCCATTGACCACTTGATATGTGCTTAAATGAATTTGGGCTTTTGTTGTTTGGTTTTGGTTGGGTTTTTGTGATTTTTTGTTTATTTGTTTGTTTGTTTACACTTATAACTCAATATGCAGGATCCATCACAAATTAACATTTATCAGGTTCAACTCAGGGCCATAAATCCTTAAACTGATTTAATATATGACCTCTCTTGGGTTAACAATTCCCTTATCTTCTCATTGATCTGCATTACTGCCAGCAATAATTTGCCTGACCCACAGCTTTGGGGCTTAGTGTAAAAGTAACTCAAGCAGAGTGAATGAATGGTACTGTGAGCACATTAATGCTCCTGACCCTAGAATGTCTTCTATTAAACAGGATATGCACGTGCAGCGCTCCAGCAGACCATCCGTCCTGCTTATTTAAGTTCTGTAATGAAATGGCTGGGCCCTCATTGTTTATTTATGTGATGCAGGCGGCCTCCCTCTAAATCCTAATTCAATCTTCAGTCACTGTTTTCTAGCCGAAGAAATGCTTGCTACTTCAGATGGTGCTATTAAAAGAAAATTGTTCCCAAAGAAATTCTTATCTCCTGATGGGGCGGCGGGGGGGGGGGGGCTAACTCGCTATAAATTATGGAAGAGGAAACCGAACAGGCCTCTGCTTTCGCTGTGTTGGAGGCATTGTTTTATCACAACTGTCAAGTGGAGCGCACACCTATTTTGAAAAGCTTTTTACAGCTTTGAATTAAGCACAAATGGAGAAATAAGAGGCTGCATAATTAGAGGAGCTGCCTGCGCTCTGCTTTGCAAGCAAAGGCAGGATTTTCCCCTAATTTATGTAGTCCCAATACAGGGCGGTGGTGAAGGGGGAGGGGAGAGAACGCAAGGAACAATACGATGCTGAGACACAAACTACCAGGTCGCTGGTGACCCAGGCAGACAGTGTAAGAATCCTGGAAGGAGACGCTAAGAAAGAACTTGCTGCTGGGATCTGGGGCTGGGGAAGGCGCGGCCTCCAATTTGCTTCAGTGTAATAAATAAAATCTCTACATTCGCCAGTGTTCTTGCCCACTTTGATCTGATAGGAAGCCATGAAAGAGCTGCAGTTCGTCTTTTCGGCCAGACACAGCCGATTTTCCCCGGACTCCAGGACACAGGCTCCCCAGTGCGTTAACCGCGCGCGGAGGTGTGCGCAAGGCTCGGCCAGCAGAGGGCGCGCGCGAGCCCTGAGTGTCTCCAAGCAGCCACCGCTGGTCCTCACCTTCAGACTCAAGTTCATTGCTGGCCTGGCTGTCCAGACCCACAGTGATCCGTGAGGCTGTAAATCGTAACCGAGGAGACTGGCCATCTTTCTCCCGCGGTGCCCGTGGTGGATTCGAACTCTAGGAGGCGCGCGCCATCTGGGTTAGCGGCATAAGTCCCTACGGCCTAGGCTGCCAGTACTCCCTCTCCCTTATTGCCTTCACCAGAACGGATGCATAGCAAGTTTTCAGAGACGATAAGTCGCATAGGCGATTGCTGTATTTCTCCTGCGGAGCAGCGGTGGATTCAAACAGCCAGCCCTTTGAGTTGGCAGCACAACTTCTTAACCATTTGGCCACTGGATCCCTTAATCTAACGGTAACAGTAACTCTTCTTTCTCTCACCCTGCCTTTCCTACCCACATGCCTCTATTTCCCTACTTTGTTCCTAAATATTCCAGCGCCATATCTATCCCCCGACCCAAACTGCCCGCTCATTTGGGCAGTTGACCCCTGCACCTAACAGAGGTCAGGTAGTCTGCTGCCTTGTGGCCACAGGGAGCTGAGCAGTTACCCAAAGGCCATGCTTTTATGGAGGTTTCAACCCACCTGACTCAAGCCATGGTCTTTTCAATTGCTTCATATGCATGTGAAAGACAGAGAGTGATGATGATGATCATAAAGAATTGGGAGGATGGACAATCTCCTCCCCAGCGACTCACTGCTTCTGAAAACCCGCCAGAGGGTCAGCAATGGGTCAGCTCCGGCTCTACAGCACATAACAACACACACAGAATTGATGCTTTTGAATTTTGGTGTTGGTGACAAGGGTTGACTATGTCATAGACGCTAAAAGACAAACAAATCTGTGTTGGAAGAAAGGCAGCAGAGGGCTTCTTTGAGGTAAGGATGAGACCTTTCCTCTAAGTGGGTGGCCAGTTCTGGGGAAAAGACAGCACATTTAGAAACTTGAGTGAAGGAGAAGAAGACCCACAAAGCAACAGACTGACGCGTGACTACAGCAAAGGGCCAAGCATGTGGTGATAAAGCAGAATTAGAGCTGTACACAGGATTGCTAGGAGCAGGAATGGACTAGATAACCCCTGACGAAAACATACTTCCCTAGGCAAAAATTCCATTTAAGACTACTTAGTTTTTGATTGAGTTTTCTTATGGTGTTGAGTTATAAACATTCTTTGCATATTCTGGATGTTAGACCAAATTTATTATCTGCAAATATTTTTTCTTTAAATTCTATAGGTCTCCTTTTCATTTTTTTACATATATCTTTTTATTTTTACATTGATTTGCATACAAAATTTATATATGTTGTTTCATTCATATACACTGAGTTTCACACATTTCTGCATCCGCATTGTGTTTCATAAGATCATTCCCATACATTGTGTTTTATAAAATTAATCTATGCTATTACACCATCTTTTCATGTGATGTTTCTTAATTCTTTCAACCCCTCTCTCTACACACCATACTCTATGACCTGTGATTTTTGCCTCTCCCCACCCTCAATCCCCCACCCTTTTCCCCTTCCCCCTTTGGACTTTTACACATATCTTACTAGTTATGCTTCTAATTTTACACAAATGGTCTTATGCAGTATTTGTCCTTATGAAACTGAGTTAGGTCACTAATGTAATGGTTCCTCTAATTATTTTTTTCATTTATTGTTTGATATGTAGTTAAGCACACATTGACAAATCTAAAGTTGTGGTTTACCCCTATGGTTTTGAATAAATTCATTGTTGTTGTTAATGTGCCATCTAGTTGCCTGCGACTCATAGTGACCCTGTCTATGTACAACAACCCTAAAACCTGCTCTATCCTGTGCCAATCTTATTGTCTCTGATGCACCTACCCCCTCATTACCCCAGTCACTGAATCAATCCATCATATTGAGGGTCTTCCTCTCCTGCGCTGTCCCTTCACCCTCACAAGCATGACATCCCTCTCCAAGGACTGATCCTACCTTGCAACAAACAAGTCCAAAGTAAGTCAGGCAAAGCTTCAGAATCCTTGTCTCCAAGGAGTAGCCTGGTTTCACCCTCTCTAGGACAAACCTGTTTGTCCTCCTAGCAGTCCATGGTATATTCAATACTCTTCTCCATCACTATAGCTCAAAGGCATCAATTTTCCTTCTATAATCCCTAGTCATTGTCCAGCTCTCTGATGCATAGCAAGTAATTGCAAAGACCATGGCCTGTACCAGGTGCACCTTAGTCTCCAGACTGACATCGTTGCTCTTCAGTACTTTGGAGAGGTCTCTGACAGCTGACTTTCCCAATGCAACACATCTTTTAATTTCCTTGCTGCTGGTGCCAAGAGTGTTTATTGTGGAGCCAAGCAAACTAAAGCTGTTAACAATCCCAATTTCTTCACCATCCATCATGATGCTGCCAATTGTCCCAGTGGTGAAACTCATTATTTTCTTGATGTTGAGCTTCAATCCATATTGAAGGCTGCGATCCTTGACCTTTTGCAGCAAGTGCTTCAGGTCCTCCTCAGTTTCAGCAAGCAGGGTTGTGTCATCTGCATAACACAGGTAGTTGATGAATCTTCCTTCAACCCTGATACCACATTTCTTCTCATAAAGCCCAGCCTCCTGGATAATCTGTTCTACATACAGATTGAAAATGGAGATAGGATACATCCCTGGCATACACCCTTCCCAATTTTGAACCATGCGGTTTTTTCTTGCTCTGTTCTGGCAACTGCCTCTTGGTCCAAGTATAGGTTTCACATTAGCACACTCAAATGTTCTGAGATTCTTCTAAGAGTTAGCCATAGTTTGTTGTGATCCACACAGTCAAACGCCTTTGCATAATCAATGATACACAGATAGACATTCTTCTGGTACTCCCTGCTTTTAGCCAAGATCCATCCAACCTTAGCTACAATATCCCATCCTCTTCTAAACCCATTCTGCACTTCTTGGAGTTCTCTGTTGATGTGCTGTTCCAGTCATTTTTTTTTTATAATCTTCAGCAGAATCTTGCTTGCATATGATATTAATAATACTGTTTGATAATTTCCACACTGTTGGACCACCTTTCTTTAGAATGAGAACAAATATAGATCTCTTCCAGTCAGTTGGCCAGGTGGTTGTCCTCCAAATTTCTTGGCACAAGTTAGCAAGCACATCTAGGGCTTAATTGTTGAAATATAGTAAAAGTTTTATGGGTTTTTTTTTTAGCTTTTGTTGTTGCCATTATGTGCCATTGAATTGATTCCAACTCATAGCAAACCTATGTACAACCGCTCTGAACCCTGTTCTATCTTGAGCCAATGTCATAGCCTCTGACACACCTAACCTCATTTCCCCAGTCACTGAGTCCTTTTGTCTTGTCCAGGTCTTCCTCTCCTGCACCATCCTTCTACCCTTCTAAGCACAATGTTCCTCTCCAAGGACTGGTCCCTCCTTGCAACATGACCAAAGTATGTCAGATGAAGCTTCAAGATCCTTGCCTCCAAAGAGCAGCTTTGTTTCGCTTGGATCAGGCAGGTGCACCTTAGTCTTCAGACACATCATTGCCTCTTCAGTACTCTGGAGAGGTCCCTGACAGCAGATTCCCCAGTGCAATTAATCTTTTGATTTCCTGGCTGCTAGTACCGTAAGCGTTGATTGTGGAGCCAAGCAAGCTGGAACTGATAACAATCTCAATCTCTTCATCATCTATCATGATGCTGCCAATTGGCCCAATGATGAAAAATCTTTATTTTCTTCACATTGATTTTCAATCCATATTGGAGACTGCACTCCTTAACTTTCTACAGCAAACCCCTCAGGGCCTCCTCAGTTTCAGCAAGCAGGGCTGTGTTATCTGCATAATGCAAATTGTTGATGAGTTTTCCTCCAGTCCTGATGCCACATTCCTCCTTCTAGAGCCCAGCTTCCTGGATGATCTGTTCCACATATAGATTGAAAAGATAAGAAAATAGGATGCACTCTTGATACACACCTTTCCTAATTTTGAACCATTCCTTGCTCTGTTCTCATGATTGTCTACAGGTCCAAGTACACATTTTGCATAAGCATGATCAAGTTTTCTGAGATTCTTATTCTTGTCAAAGTTTGCCACAGTTTGTTATGATTCACACAGTCAAATGCCTTTGCATAGTCAATAAAACACAGGTGGACATTTCTCTGGTACTCTGCTTTCAGCTAATATCCATCTAACATTGGCTGTAACATTCTGATTGCAATTATCTCTTCTAAACTCAGCCTGCACATCTTGCAATTCTCTGTTGGTGTGCTGTTCCAGTCATTTTTTGGATAATTTTCAGGAGAATCTTTCTTGCATGTGATAGTAAAGATATTGTTTGATAACTTCCATAGTCTGTCAGGTCACTTTTTTTTTAATGGGAGTAAATATGGATCTTTTTTAGCTCTTAGACCGCTATAAATTTTTAGTTAATCCTTATATATGGTGTGAAGTAGCGGTCTAAGAAGCATAGAATTTCATTTAAAAAATTCTGTGAGAAAACAGAATCACAAGTGATTCTTTATTCAACTTAACATGTTGTTTTTACACACACACACACACACACACACACACACACACACACTCTCCTCTATTTTTATTGTAGTGTACTAATACTTTTAACTTTAATCTGAATTTAGTTAATGAGCTGTGGACTGATAGGTTGAGCCCTGGACTAAATCTCCAGTTTTGGAGGCTCATGTGTGAAGAGATTGGATTCTGGAAGATGGGTTCCCTTGTTTCAGTGAGGATCAGGTGTGGACTGCTTGTTTGTTTGCTTTCCTTTTTCTCAGTTCACAATGTGTGTGTGTGTGTGTGTGTGTGTGTGTGTGTGTGTGTGAGAATGGATTGGATTTACCAGTTCTAGCTAACAATGATCTGTATGCTGGAAGCCTCTTGTTTAGAGTCAACCAGGACCTCATGGGTGGGCCTTGCATTTAAAAAGTGGTTGGGCCCCAAGAGCCTAGTATTAATTGTGTTTGGGATGAACAAACTTCTAAGTGGTCTGTCAATTTCCTGCACCAAAGTAACTTGGAGTTGCTGTGTTGCTGAATGATGTGCCACTGGTGTGTCAAATGCTGTCATGATTACTCATTGTGGACAGTGTTTGGTGGAGCTCCCAGACTGAGACAAGCTTGGAAGCAGGAGTGGCATCCACTTCCTAAACAACATGTCTCTGAAAATGCTATGAATTTAAAGAAACAACGATAGTTATAGAACAGAGTTCAGGGCTTTTGTTCATAGGCTATGAGTAATGCTCGACTCAATGGCACTCAACAACAATAGCAATGCTTAAAGAAAAGTACACAAGCTACAAGTATACAACTGAATGAATTTTCACCTACTGTATATTCATCTAGTTCCAGAAACGAGAATATTAAGAACACCTTGGATATTAATCTCTTATTCACTTCCAGTCATTCAAACCTTCTACCCTTCAGGTGTTGACTCTCTTGGCTCCTAATAGCATTATGTGTTTTGCTTGTTTTGTTGATTAAATATGAGTTCTATTTATGTATGTTGTTCCTTATTATTTACTTATTACTACGTAGTATGCTATGACATACTGGTGACTTATTGGTGGACGATTTATCAACAATCTGCGTTATGCGGATGACACAACCCTGCTTGCTGAAACTGAGGACCTGAAGCGCCTGCTGCAGAGTGTCAAGGACTGCAGCCTACAATATGGGTTGAGGCTCAGTGTCAAGAAGACAAAGATTCTCACCACTGGACCAATTGGCAGCATCAGGATGGATGGTGAAGAGATTGAGATTGTACACAGCTTTAGTTTGCTTGGTTCCATAGTCAACAGTCTTGGCACCAGCAGCCAGGAAATTAAAAGGTGCATTGCCATGGGAAAGTCTGCTGTTAGGGACCTCTTCAAAGTACTGAAGAGCAATGGTATCTCTTTGGAGACTAAGGTGTGTCTGATACAGGCCATGGTCTTCGCAATCACCTGTTATGCATCAGAGAGTTGGACAATGACCAAGGAGGATGGAAGGAGTATTGATGCCTTTGAGCTGTGGTGCTGGAGAAGAGTATTGAGAATACCATGGACTGCTAGGAAAACAAACAGATTTGTCCTGGAAAGGGTTAAACCGGGTGGCTCCTTGGAGGCAAGGATTCTGAGGCTCCGTCTAACATACTTTGGACATGTTGTGAGGAGAGACCGGTCCTTGGAGAGGGACATCATGCTTGGGAGGGTGGAGGGACAGCGCAGGAGAGGAAGGCCCTCTATGAGGTGGATTGATTCGATCACTGGAATAATTGGGATGGGAGTGTCAGAAACAGTGCGATTGGCACAGGACAGAGTGGAGTTTAGGGCTGTTGTACATAGGGTAGCTATGAGTTGCAGGCGACTCGACGGCACATAACAACAACAACAACAACAATGCTATGACATAAATATACCATGACTTTTGCTAGATTGCTGACTTAGGAGTCTTAGGAATAGTAAAACTTTTTTTTTTAAGTACATGAGTTTATATATATTTCTGTTAAGTCACAATATAGTTGTTCTTGCCTGTCAATCTGTTAAGGTGGTCACATCTGTCCAAATGATTGTTTCAACTATATTTTGCACATTGTTGAATCTGTGCATGTTGAGCTTAATTGATGTTTGATAGACTTTCCAAGTGAATGCACAATGATTCAGCATTGAAATGAAAAGCTATTACAGCCACAATTTCTGTGGACACCAAAACAGTAGCAGGATGCAGATGATGTTATTGAAGCAAATATTCATCAAAGGAGGAATGGTAGTTTCTTTGAATGTTTTGTAGAAAGTTCCTAACAAAGACAGAAACCCTTAAGGAGATGAGGCTTCCAATTAAACTTGAGTTCATGCTGTTTCTGAGCTATGTGCAAAATTATTACCTGTCATACGTAAGGCCATAAAACTGAAAGGAAAAGACATGGCCAAATCTCTTGCAACAGATGAGAGAAATTTCAAAGTAGTAAGAAGCTGATGTGTCTAATTCACGTGTCACATAGGACTGTCATTAAGATCCTGTGTCACAACTTAATTGGCATCATTTTCTTCTTGCTTATAGGTACATAAATAACAGTACATCTAACTAACAATGGTGTCTTATAGTTGATGGAATATGGTAATTAGAATTATAATATTAAAACTGTTTTACTCAAACATTGTGCTCAGCAATTTACAACCGCATTCTCAGTTAATTTAATCTTCACAGCAGCCCAGTGTGATGGGTAATATTTTAACCCTAGAGAAATTAGATACTAGCACAAAACTACATTGTAGTAAGGGGTGGGAGCAAGGCTCACACTCAGACATGTGTAATTAATGAATGCTGGTTTTGCCCAGTGTGGTCTAAAGTTTTCCCACAGCTAAGAAGAGGAATTCAACTGGAAAGAGACAGGGCAGACAAACCACTTGGCCTGGACTAGGCAGTGTTTTTACCCCAGCTTTGACAGCCACGATGCTGTCACCCTGGCAAGCTCTCATCATCTCTTACTATTTCCTCAAAACTTCCTACTTCTAATGTTCCAGCTTCAGTGTCCTCACGTCAGTTCTGACTCAGCGACCCCATGTGATGGAGGAGAACTCTCCCATGGAAGTTGCCAGACTGTAAACTTTACAAAAAGAGTTCTGGTGGCACAATAGTTAAGTGCTCAGGCATCCATTTCCTAGTCTTTTCTCCTTCAGGACACTTGGCAAGTTTGAACTGCAAACCTTTCAGTTAGAAGCCAAGCAGGTAACCACTGCCCCACAGTGGCTTCTCACTTCCAACATTAAACTCACTACCGACAAGCTGATTCCAGCTCATGGTGACCATCAGTTTCCTAAGTGGTAAATTTTTATGTAAGGAGACAACTACCTATCAGCTGGGGGATTGGAACCATGGACTTAGCTGCCTGACATTTCCAACATTATTTCCAACATTACTCCTCCTCTAACCATTCTCAATACAACAACTAGCATGAACATTCAAATATAAACTGGAGCTTGTTACTTCTCTGCTCTATGTCCTCCAAAGACTTTCCATCTCAGGTGGTGTAAAAATGGAAATCCACAGGGTCCTAGCAGGTGTTGTTCCAGATGACCTTGTACTACCTTGGCTTCCTGTCTTGTTCCTCCCACCTTCCCTAGGCTACAGAAATACTGAACTCTTTACATGCTCAACCCTAAGGCCTTTCTAGGCCTGTGTTCCCCCAGGAGCTGACCTGGAGATAAGGATTTGAGAGGAAACTGTTTATTTGGAAAGTGAAGAAAATGTTGGTAGGAGATTGGGAAGGGAAATAGATAAGAAAAGGTTTCTATGCTAATAAAGGATATGCAGGTAAACTAGTCATCATAATAGGCTACTTCTCTTAACTACCCCATTACAATCTGGGCACTATTGTAAACGTGGAGTGTTTGCCCTCCTGGAAGACAAGTGGACTGGGGTATTTATACACCTACTCTCACTGCCCTCTCATTTTCCCAAGCAGCATTAATTCCCAGCACTGCCAGGCAGCCATGTGTGTGGGCAGAGCAGGCACCAATGCCCAGAGAACACCCTCGGGCTAAACAGATGCAGATGCTGGTAATTTGACACTGAGCTGTCAGTAAAATGGCAAAGCTAGGAGGATATAGGTCAGACCCACGCTGAAAGGGTACACTAGAAGCTCATAGGTTTGCGATTTCCTCAGCCTGGAACAGTCTCCCCACAGATATTTACACAGCACACTTTCAGGCCTCTGCCATAGTAACTGCTTTTCAGGAAGAACTTTCAGATCACATCTTGAAAGTTTCTCCACAACTCATCACACACACACACACACACCCCTTCTTCAGTATCTTTCTTCCTCGATTAAATAGAGGTATGAAGAGGGAGTTGTGGTCTCTTTTAATTATTGTTTTATTCCCAATATTTAACACAATCCCTTAGTACATAATAGAAATTCAATAACTAATAAGTGGATGAATGGAAGGACATTTAAAAAAAAACCAACAACCCTTCTCTATTAGATTTCTATATCTATTCGTCAATTACCTTATACATTTAGCTCCTAGATTATGAAGTTCCATTCCTGATCTGTATTTAAGTTGAATTTGTAGATAAACCAGAACAGTTAGATATAGTTTGTATCTATGCATAAAAATATTAAAGAAACACTTCCAGCTACACTAAATGATCTTTCACCTAACAGTTATCATCACCATCTCATTGTCATTGAGTGGGGACTGACTCATAGCCGGCCCTCCAGTGGGGTTATGGAGGCTGTAAATTACTCAGGGGGAGACTGCCCATCACACGGAGCAGCTGGTGGATCTGAACCCAGGGAGGTGGATCTGAACCAGGGAGGCTTTGCCTTTGAGTGTACTTTTCAGAGTACAACTCCTTGTGAAATACACTAGCAGAGCCCCCAAGAATATCATAATTAGAGTGGTAATGTTTTGCTTCATTTCGTAAAGAAGCATTATCTGTTCTGAACCATTGTCTGTACCTCAAATTTTAATAGACTTGATGGGGGTTGATTTGAACTATGGACACTACATAAATCAGACATTTATAACCCTTGAACTTCCTATAGTCTCAAGGGATGAAGAGTATAACTCATTACATTTTCAATCCCAAATATGTACCTTTTACTTAATATTATAGTCTGCTTGTGTGTTCCCAAGGGTGTAGTTAACTGGGAGTTGTGGTGCTAACCTTCAGGCAGTTTGAATCCACCATTGGTGAAAGATAGACAATCTCTTCTCATGTGATTTACGGCTTCTGAAAACCCATTGGAGGGTCAGCTATGAGTCAGTTCTCACTCTGGCAATGTGAGACCATATACCAGTCACCACTCAAAGTACAGGAATGCTGTAATGCAACAACTGTGGGCAGGAACACCAAAAGAAATGGCTCAGTCAAGGGTTTTCTTTTTCTTGTGTGATACAGTAATATGGTGATGTTGTTGCTGTTGTTATGTGCCATCGAGTCAACTATAACTTAGAGCGACCTGATGAACAACAGACCTGAACCTTGACCTATTTTGTGCTATCCTTAGGATCTCTGATATGTTCGAGCCCATTGTTACAGTCACGGTGTCGAACCAGCTTGTTGAGGTCTTCTCTCTTTCTCTGACCCTCAGCCTTTCCCAGCATGTTTTTCTCCTAAGACTGGCCCTGCCTGACAACATCCCAAAGTATGTGAGCAAAGTTTCACCATTCTTGCCTCTAAAATAGTCCAATGGCTCCAATATCCACCAGGGACAAGTCTATTTCTACTTCCTTGTCATGGTCCCAAGATGACAGTTCCAACCTGAGTAGTGCATGCATGTGAGGAGGGAGGATGGGATGGGACAGGCAACATGTGCATTCCAGAGTTCTCAGTCCAGAACCACACTTTCTCAAAAAGCACATCCGGTATTTCTCTCTTAAATCTTTTTTTCCAAACTTGTGGTTAAGCTTACAGCAGGAGAACTAGGCAACACAGACTTATTGTTTGTTGGGTTTGGTCTTTTCGGTGGATTCCTCACTTCTCTAAATAAAACTGGGAAGAAGAGCACAATAAAGTGCATCTTGAAGGAGGAAATAGTAATACACTCCACACGACTAAGAAAGAAGCACTCTCTCTCTAAGTGTCCAATGTGGTGCAGGCAAACAGAAAATTAGAAAGCAAACAAACACCCACTCGAAAATATGTTACTTGTGGTGGAGCCAATTGTAATACATAGTGAACCCATATGTGCAGAGAAAAATTACTTAATGGGATTTTCAAGGTTGTGACTTTTCACATGTAAATGACTAGACCTGTCTTCTGAGGTGCCTTGGATGGTTCAAAGTACCAACCTTTCCATAAAGGACCAAAAAAACAACAACAAGGGGTTAGACAACCATCTTTATTTACCAGTCAGGTATCAGAGCTGTGCATAGTATTCAAACAAGGTGAAGAATTAGAGGGAACTGAGGTTCTGTTTACAAATGGAAGTCAAGGAAGCCACTGTCCAAGGAAGTAACTTTGCAGGTGAATTCTGATAAACAAAATAAACACAACTTTGCTGAAATCAACTGCAAATTTGCTGATTCTTTTTTAATTTTCTTATAATTCAATCTGGGAAAGCAAAGCAGTACAACCATGCTTGCCTAGTTCTAGAAAATTCATCTGTGGATGAAATCATTCTTGCTTTTCCTAAGCATCCTCTCCAGTGTGATGAAGGCTTTGGTGTTCCCAACTCTTTCTCTTTCCCCCTCTGCTCTTTTTCACTCAGAGCAAAAAGTGAGGTTGTTCCTTGACAATAGAGACAAATAATCATTAAGTAGCAGGTTGTGAGGGAGTCCTTTTGTGGTTATTATTTAAAACTGGGCAAAATTTAATAACAGAAAACTCAAGTCACAGAAATAAGTTAAACGTGGACAATTTATAATACAGAGTGTAATTCCGGGTTAATCTCGTCCAACTCCTCAGCCATAAATAAAGACGAGGTTCTGCACAAACTGAGTATTTTGGCTGATGAGTCTATATATGTCATATGTCATTGGGTGGAACTCGAGCTGTGTGTTACACTCTGACTTGCACGATCACTCATGTATTGTAAGGCAGTAATTAGGTAGAAATGTACTTTTCCATTGGGAAAATTGCTAATGACACCAAGGTATTCAAATATTACTGGACTTATTTTTCATGAGCCTGTTGAAGTGTGGGTTCATGCTGCCAGTTCTTTCTCTCAGTATTTTTATGCTGTACAGAGATATCCTTTATTTAATAAGTGCAATAGTTATGGAAATAGTTCTGGTGCAAATCAGCTCCACTGCTGTTGCATCAGTCCCAGCTCATAGCAGCCCTGTAGGATAGAATGTTGTTCCTGTTGTTATTTGCTGTCTAGTCAATTACAACTCATAGCAACCCCGTGATTGACACTTGGCGCTAGCCTGCACCATCCTCACAATATCCAGTATTCTACAGCTGACTGTGACAGTCATGTGTCAACCCATCTTTTTGAGGGGCTTGCTCTTTTTCTCCAATGGTCCACCTTGCCAAGCATGATGTCTTTTTTCCAAGAACTTGTCCCTCCTGACAACATTCCCGCAGTATGGGAGATGAAGTGTCACCATCTTTGCCTCTAAGGAGCACCCTGGTCACATTTCCTCCAAGATAGACTTGTTTGTTCTTCAGGTAGTCTATAAGGCATTCACTATTCTTCTCCAACACCACAGCTCAAAGGCATCAATCAGTTCTATATCTGTTATCCTTATGCATGGGCCAACTTTAAGATGCACCTGAAAGTTTAATAGGACACCGTAGAACTTGTCCAACAGGATTTCCAAGGCTGTGATGTTTAAGGAAGCAGGATGCTTTGTCTAATTGTCACAGAGCCACTTCAGGTTGCTGGCCTTTCAATTAGCAACCATGAACTTAAGCATTGTGTCACTGGGGCTCCTAAGGTAATGGCTGTTGTTAGGTGCTTCGGGTACGACTCATAGAGTGACCCTGTGACCAACAATTCTGCACATTGTCCCTGTCCTATCTAACAATCTCTGACGTACTTAAGCCTATTGCTGTGTCAACCCACCTGGTTAAGGGTCGTGCTCTCTTCTCATGATCTATTGTTAAGAAGCTACACTGCAATCCTGAAGGCATATGGTTCGAATACACCAGCTGCTCTATGGGGAAAGATGGGCATCCCCTCACATGCGATTAACTGTCTCTGAAAACCTCCTGGAGTATCAGCTATGGATTGGTTCTGACTCAATGGTACACAACAACAAAAAGTTAACTACTAGAGCTCCTAACAATCTTGACAAGAACCAAATCAGCAGGTGCACTAAAGTCCACTTTCAAGAGAATGAACAGAGATAAGGGTAGAAAAATGTCAGTGAACATTGTGAATATAATGTTACTTTCTGGTAAATGTATCAATGACTTTTTATGCTTCATACAGAAATACTTAAAACCTTTTCAATTCCACTTTTATGTTCAGCTGCAGTGCTTTAATACTTCCCCCCCCCTTTTTTTTAAAGATTACTCTTGCCCTCAGGATCTTACTGAGATCACAGAACAGAGGCACAGCTCTACAAAGCTCTCCTTGAGAAAGACATCATACTGATAGATAACGCAGGAGTTCTTTGATGGTGCCAATGGTTAAACATTGGGTTAGTAGCTGAAAGGTTAGTGGTTTGAACTCATAAAGGGGCACTTCAGCCCACAAGTCTGGCAAGTTGCTTCTGAGAGGTCACAATCTTAAAAATCTCATAAAGTAATTCTACTCCATACAATTGCGTTAGAGAGAATCCATGCTATAGCAACTACTAACAATAACTTTTTTTACTAGTTTAGTTAGAAAATTCTAACAAATTCTTTCCATTTCCCTCACCTCAACCCCCAAAATTGTACAACTCAATGATTAATCCTCCTGTACATCCACATCCCTCTGCATCCAGCCTCTCCCACCCCTCCTGGATCCTTATACTCATTCTAAAATAAGTCGTACACAATATTTATCCTTGAGGGACTGAGTTAGTTCATTCAGCATAATGCTCTCCAGTCCCTCCCAAGTTGGGTATTAATTTACAAAGTTATTGTTCCTGCATACTGCATAGTATTCCATTGTGTGAATGTACCATAATTTCTCAATCCATTTGTTTGTGGTTGGACATTTGGGCTGTTTCCATGTTATTGCAATGGTGAATAATGCTGCTATGAATATTTGTGTACAAATCTCAGTTTGTGCCTCAGTTCTCATATTCTCAGGGTATATTCCAAGTAGTGAAATAGCTGGGTCATATGGAATGTCTATGTTCAGCTTTTTGAGGAAGAGCCAAACTGCCTTCCAGAATGGTTGCACCATTTTACAATCCCACCAAAAATTTATAAGTGTTCCTTTCTTGCCACATCCTCTCTAACATCTGTTACTTGCTGCTCTGTTAAACTTTGCCACTCTTACTGGAGTGAGATGGTACCTCATTGCAGTTTTGATTTGCATCTCTCTTATTGCCAGTGATTTGGAGCATTTCTTCATGTGTCTGTTTGCAATTCGAATATTTTCCTCTGTGAAAATTCTTTCCATGTCTTTTGTCTATTTTGTATTGACCTTTTCTGTGCAAGCAATCTTTGCTCTTTACCTGTTGTACTTGCCACTAAGTAAAGTTGCACTAAGGTGGCACTAAAGCTTTTCTAATTTCTGATTTCCGTAACTTATTTAAGTAGTAATTACTTCACAGAACTTCTAAAATGAGGTATTTTTATAATTAAGTTTTAAAAAATATTACTTGAATTGTTTTAATATATTCAACCAGTACTCTAGTGTGATGAAATTCTTTGTAACAACTAACAATCATATTAAGATATTTAATGAGAAAATATTGTTGACATCATGCTGAGGGAAAATAAGAATATAGAATGTTTTCACATACAAGATGATTTTAAATTGGTAATATACAAAAACCTGGAAAACAATATATCCAAGTAATAACCATCACATAGTGGGAATTCCAGGGATTTTTTTACCTTCCTGGAGAGGGTGGCCAGGCTACTTGTTGGATGCAAGGATTCTAAAACTCTGTCTGACATACTTTAAGTAAGCATGTTGCAAGGAGAGACCAGTCCTTGGAAAGGGACATCATGATTGGAAGAGTGGAGGGGCAGCATAAGAGAGGAAAACCCTCTATGAGATGAATTGACTCAGTGACTGAGGTAATGGGGGAAGGTGTGTCATACAATAAGGTTAGTTTAGGAAGAGCAGAGTTCAGAGCTGCTGTACATAGGTCGCTATAACTCACAGGTGACTCATAACACCATAACAACAAGATGTCTAATTTTCCTGCATAGTTTGGATTGTTTTTACCTTAAGCATATGAAAACAATTCTAAGCAAATAGAAGATTTTCAATTAGGATACAAAAAAGAGAAAAATATTTAGGAACCAACTGGATAAGGAGTCTGATTCATTGACTGTTTATTACATATGAAACATGAAACTTTCTGAGCATCAATGTTTTAACCTATAAGTCTGGGGAAGTGGATGTTGTTGTTGTTGTTAGGTGCTGTCAAGTCAAGCATGACTCATAGTGACCCTATGAAGAAAAGATCTATAACCTGTTCTATCCTGTGCCATCCTCATTTCTTGATGCAAAAGAACCCATTGCAGTAGTCACTGTGTCAATCTGCCTGGTTAAGGATCTTCTTCTTCATTGACAATCCACTCTTTGCAGCTTCATGTCCTTCACCAAGGAACATGCCCAAAGTATCTGAGGTGGAGCCTCATCATTCTTGCCTCCAAAGAGCACTCTGGCTGCACCATCTCCAAGAAATATCTGTTCTCTTGGTTGCCCATGGGATATTCCATGCTCTTTTCCAACTTCACAGCTCAAAGGTGTCAATTCTTTTTCTGTCATCCTTATTCACTGTCCAGCTCTCAGATACATAGCAAGTAATTGGAAAGACTATGGCATGATGCACCTTAGTTTTCAAACTGACATCATTACTCCTCGAGAATTTGGAGAGGTCCCTAACTGCAGATTTTCCCATTGCAATGCATCTCCTTATTTCCTGACTGCTGGTACCAAGGGTTCTAATTGTGGATCCAAGCAAGACAAAGCTGTTGACAGTTTCAATATCCTCTCTATCCATCATGACAAGGAAGTGGGTAAGCAAAAGCAATGTCTTTATTTATAAATTTTAAAATGAAAGGCTGAAATGTATTCCACATGTTACAAACTCAAAGAGAAGATAGAAGAGGAATCTTTGAGAGAGCAAGGTTATGAAACACACAGAGAAGGCGGTCAAGGGAAGCCTTGCTGAGGCCCATATTCACCATTTAACCAACAACACTGATTTACCATCTTGTTTCCAGATTTCTTCTAGAGCCTAGCCAAAAAAAAAAAAAAAAAGATGTAAGATGGTGTGAAGGTTAAAGTTGTGTGTCAATGTGGCTCCCCATGATAACTATGACAGTTATTTTCTTGATGAGTTCTGATGAGGGTAATCTTCCCTTGATAAGATGAGATCCCCTTGGTGTTATAAAATACACTATCATTTGATTTAAAAAATCTTATATAATTTAGTCACCTCCAAGATGAGATCTGCTCTAAGTAGTCAATCAGTTGAAATGACATTTCATTGGGAGGTGTTAGCTCTGCCTCCTAAGGACTCCATGCATGGCTGAAAGAAGTACCACCTGATCCTGCATCGTTCTCTCCATCTCTGGTAAGCTTAAGTCAATTGTTGATAGTCATTGTGTCAACCCTTCTCCTCGAAGGTCTTTTCTTCCTTCACAGGCCCTCTTTTATTTGAACCATAATGTTATTTCCTAAGAACTGGCCTTTTCTTGTAATCTCTAGGTCTGTGAGACAAACTTGCATCATTCTTCCAATGAACACTCTGGTCATACTTCCTTCAGGACAGATTTACTTGATGTTTTGCCACTCCATGATATATTGTTGAGTATCACAGAGCCGGAACTCGCCCATAGCTGACCCTCCAGTGGGTTTTGAGAAGCAGTAAATTACACAGAAGTCGACTGTGGAGCAGCTGGTTGATTCAACCATGTGCCTTTGAGTTGATAGCACAATTCTTTTCCACTTAGCCACCAAAGCTCTTTGTCCATGATACATTCAAAACCCTCACCCACAAGGCATTGATTATTCTTCAGGCTTCCTTGTTCATCGTCTGACTTTCAGATGCATAGGAAGCAACTGACAATACCATGGCTTGGATCAAATCGCTAGTCTTTAAACTGGCATTCCCACTCTTTAACAATTGTCAGCAGATTTGCCAAATTCAAAATATCCTTTGCTTTCTTAACTGCTGCCTTTGAAAGGGAGGCCCAGTGCTGTAGTCCATATGGAGTTTTGTTGCAGTGCTTGTCAATTTCTAAGCGTCACAAGTATACAAAGTAATTGAGAACTCCATGGTTTTAAGTCAGATCCATTTTAGTCTTTAAAGTGACATTCTTGCCTCCTTAGCATTTGATTTCTTGACTGCTGCTTCTACAAGTGCTGACTGTGGATAAAAATGAAATTAAGTCATTGATAACTACTATCTTTTCTGCATTTATCATGATGATAAATGATCCATTTGTGAAAATTTTTTGTTTTCTTGATAGCTGTCATACTAAAAGTTATAAACTTTGATCTTTTTCAGTAAGTGCTTCAAGTCCTCTTCACTTTCTGCAAGCAAAGCTGTGTCATCTGCACCTAGCATGTTGTTAATAAATCTTCCTCCAATCCTGATACCACATTCTTCCTCAAATAGTCCAGTTGATCAAATTCTTTACTCAGCACACAGAGTGAATAGGTATAGTGAAAGGATACAAGCCTCATTTCCCAATATTAAACCTGAGAAGCCCAATAGACCCCATTTTATGTACCACTCACTCGATGTGAGTAACCAGACCCTGTGTTTAGAAAATTTCTGCCCCAAGCCCTAAAGTTTTGTCTTGACCTGTTTCTCAAAATAGTAGTTGCTACTGTTAAGTAAGCATTTTGCACTGTACCCTTGATAAACTCGAGAGATATAGACATTTTGCACTATAACTGTAACTATGTCACTGTACCCTTAGAAATGTATCAACAGCAGGATATTGTAGCCTGGGCCCACATCGCTCAGCGTCTAGAGGACAGTAAGGATATAAAAGCACCTCTCTGAAGCTAAAGTAATGGGGAATCCTGCAGTGTTGCTGGGACCTCCCACTGTGAAGTGAATAAAAGACCCCACTTATAATCTGACAGCAAGTATCTCTTAATCTGTTTGGACACAACAACCCAATATCCTCTTGTTCTTCTCAAACAACTGCATCTTGGTCCACATATAGGTTCAATATATTTAAGCTTTTTGAAATTTTAATTCCTCTCAATGTTATTAATAATTTATTATTATTTACATTTTCAAATGTCTTTGCATAGCCAACAAAACACACTTAAATAACTTGCCGGTATTATCTCCTTTCAGCCAAGAACCATGTGATGTGAACACTGATCTCACTCATCGCACAGCCTCTTCTGAATCCAGCTTGAGTTTCTGGCAGTTGCCTGTGGAATTACTGCTCTAGCTGCTTTTAAATAATCTTCAGTAAGATTTTATTTGGGTGTGACATATTCACACTGTTCTATAATTTTTCCGTTTTGTTGGATTTGCCTTGTGAGCACAAATGTGAATCTCCTCTTGTCAGTTTTCTGGATTTCTGTCTTCCAAATATCTTGGCATAGACTAATGAGCACATTCAGGACTGCATTTCTTTGTTGATTCATCTTAGTTATTGTTCCATCAGACCCTGGAGTCTTATTTTTCATCAATGCCTTCAATACAGTTTGGATTTATTTCAGTGTTGGTTTGGTCCTTGATCATATGTTGTTGCTGTTGTTAGGTGCTGTTAAATCAAGTATGACTCATAGTAACCTATGAACAAATGATCTGAACTCTGTTTTATCCTGTGCCATGCTTACACTTCCTGAACACACAAGAGCCCATTGCAGCAGTCACCGCATCAAACCACCTGGTCAAGGGTCTTTCTTTCCTTCTCCGACCCTCAATCCTTCCAAGCATCATGTCTTTCTTGAAGAAATATCCCCTTCCAGCAACATGCCCAAAGTATGTGAGGACTACATAATACAGGTTGTTAATAAGTCTTCTTTCAACCCTGATGCCACATTCCTCCTCATAAAGCCCAGCTTCCTGAATGATCTTTTTCACATACAGATTGAAAAAGTATGGAGACAGAACACATTCCTTGTGCACTCCTTTCGCAATTTTGAAGCATGCAGAGTTTTCTTGCTCTGTTCTGAGGACGCATCCTAGTCTAAATACAGATTTTGCATGAGTATAACAATCAGGTATTCTGGGATTCTTATTCTTCAAGGTTAGCCATAATTTCTTGTGATCCACGCATAGGATGAAACACAGACATTCCTCTGGTACTCTGCTGTTGGCCAAGTTCCATCTGATATTGGCAATAATGTCTCTGATGCTACGGCCTCTTCTAAACTTGCCTGTATTTCTGTTAGTTCTCTATTGATGTACTTCCAGTCATTTTAGATAATCTTCAGCAGGGTTTTACTTGTGAGTGATATTGTTCACTAATTTCCATACTCTATGGGGTCGGCCTTTTATGGAATGGGAATAAATATGTATCTCTTCCAGTCAGTTAGCTAGATAGTTGTCCTCCAGATCTTTTGACACAACCTGGTTGGCACACCCAGCTCAGCATCTGTTTGATGAAATATGTCAATTGGTATTCCACCAATTCCTGGAGTCAACTTATTCAGAGCAGCTTGAACTTTCTCCTTCATCTGCATTGCCTCTTGACCATAAATTGTTTCACAAAAAATCCAATTCTTTTTCTTTTTTTAAATATTTTTAATGAGCATTTACAGAGATTTTGGATTTCCATTCATTCATTGCTGCACTTCTCTCCCCACACAGCTCCCCCCACCCTACCCAGTTCACTCCTCTCTTTCAAAAGTAAAAGAAAGACTCATTCCCTGCTACACAATCCCCCTGCACCCCTCCTACTGCCCCAAGAGCATTTCACTATGCAACCTTAATTGTGGACTCTTGTGATAACCATAATACCCTATCATACATCGCTTTTAAATTATTCACTCCCTCATCTGTTTCAGTGCAGTATACACAATTTATCCAGTTTTTCTCAGTCTTGCCCCAGCCCTGATATCAACCCCATTTTACAACAGGGGCACCATGCAATATTTGTCCTTTTGTGACTGAGATATTTCACTCAGCATAATGTCCTCCAGGCTCACCGATTTTGAATAATATTGCATGAGTTCCTTGTTTTTCAATGTAGTGTAGTATTCCATTGTGTGACTATACCACAGCTTCTCTATCCATTTGTTTGTTGATGGGCACCTGGGTTGTTTCCAACTCCTTGCTATTGTGAACAGAGCCGGGATAAACATGGGTGTGCATATATCTGCTTGGATGTCAGTTATGGTCTCTTTGGGATATATTCCCAGTAGTGGAATTGCTGGGTCAAATGGTATCTCTATTTGCAAATTTTTGAGAAAGCGCCATACCGCCTTCCACAGTGGTTGCACCATTTTACATGCCCACCAACAGTGAATAAGGGTTCCAGCTTCTCCACAACCTTGCCAGCATTTGTTGCTTGCTGTTCTGTTAAATTTTGCTATTCTGACTGGGGTGAGATGATATCTCATAGTTGTTTTGATTTGCATCTCTCTTAGAGCTAGGGATTTTGAACATTTCTTCATGTGCTTGTTGGCCATCTGAATGTCTCCTTTGGTGAAGTGTCTGTTCATATCCTGTGCCCATTTTTCTATTGGATTATTCACCTTTATCTTGTTGTGGTGCTCATGTATTTTATAAATTCTAGATATAAGTCCCTTATCTGACATGTCATTACCAAATACTTTCTCCCAGTCTGTGGCTTCCCTTTTTACCCTATTGGAGAAGTTTTTGGATGTGCATAGGGATTTGATTCTTAGAAGGTCCCATTCATCTATTTTATCTTCTCCTGGTTGTAGATTTTTCAGGATACTTGGAAGACTGCTTGTGTTCTTTTTAGTACAGTCACTCTGTGTACTCTCTTTATCTTCTTTTAATGCTTCGTGGATCAATAATTTGCAAATGTAAGGAAAGAAGGGATAGGATATGAAAATCAGTTTAGACTGAGATTGTAGCTTTGGATATTTAGAAATTGAGTTTAGCTGACTTCAGTTAAGAAAGAAAATGAACATAACCAGCTTGACTTTGGTTCTTTATCTCTTGCCATCTCAGTACAGATATCCTGTTGGTGTGACCTTTGACATTTTATTACACAGCTTTGGTAAATAACAACTATCATTTTGTGATGCGACTTCTAGTTCAACAATACCATTAATTATTAAGCATAAAAGTGGAGGTTTTGTGAAGAAAAGGAAATATTTTTTGCACTTCTTTTTTTGTTTGTTTGTTTGCTGAATTTATTTGAGGGCTTGTGTGGTTTAAATGACTGAAAGAGACTCAGTGAATTATTAGGAACCAGCCAGGTTAGCATCACTGCAAAATGTTAGAGGTGTGAAGGGCTTCACCCATACTGAGTATCTAGGTCACCAGGTAACTAAGAAGTCTGCTTCCAAACACCCTGAAGCCACTTAATTGCTTAGAAATTGATTTCTTAGTTGTCTACCCACTCTCTCTTTTATATAAGATGTCACTTTTTATATTAAGTGTTTAAGAATTTAAAATCATCAAACATCATTATATGTATCGAAAGTCTTAGAAATTGTTTTATCATATATTTTTGTATTGATCAGGATAGTGAGTTAGCATTTTGCCATGTTTCATATTCGTAAGTTGTCAATATTTGTGAATTCTCATTAAATAAGAAAAATCCCAATTTTATATCATTCAAATATTACTGAAAGTTGTTTTAACTTCTCCTTTTAAAAAAACATTTTATTGTGATTTGGGGAATAGTTCGTAGAGCAAGTTGGTTTTCCATTCAACAAGCGGTACACATTTTGTTTCTTGATACTGATTGTAATCCTTACAAGCTCATTCCACTTCCTCTCTGTGTTTCCTGTTTTCATTATTACATACTCTATCCTTTCCAGCCTTGTGAGCTGAGTTGTTGTTGTTGTTGTTGTTACATGCCATCAAGTTAACAGTGTCTCACAGCAACTCTATGCACAATAGCTCTGGACCCTCCCCTATCCTGAGTCAATCTCACCATTTCCAAAACTCACAATTCCATTACCCCAATTATTATGTCACTACATCTCATCCAAGATCTTCCTCTTCTATGTTATCCCTCCACACTTCCAAACAAGATGTCCTTCTCCAAAGACTGGCCCTTCATGGCAACATGTCAAAAGAATATGAGACAAAGCTTCAAAATCCTTGCCTCTAAGGAACAACTTGATTTCACCCTCTCCTGGATAGACCTGTGTGTTCTCTTCAAGGTCCATAGTATGTTCGATATTTTTTCTCCAGCACCACAACTCAAAAGCATTGCATTCTTCTTTGGTCACCCTTATTCATTGTCCAGCTCTCTGGCGTAGAACAAGTAATTGTGAAGACTATGGCCTGGATCAGGTGCACCATACTCTTTAGACTGGTATTGTTGCACTTTAGGACTCTGGTGATATCAGTGATAGCAGATTTCCCCAATGTAATTTATCTTTGATTTTCTGACTGTTGGTGTCAAGATTGTGAAACTAAGCAAGATAAAATTGTTAATAATCTTAATCCCTTCCTCATCTATGATGTTGCTGCCATTTGGCCCTGTAGTGAGAATCATTGTTTTCTTGATGTTGAACTTCAATACATATTGAAGGTTACAATCCATGACATTCTGCAGTAAATGTTTCAGGTCTTCTTCAGTTTCAGCAAGCAAGGTTGTATCATCTGCATAATAGAGGTTATCCAAAGCCCAGACTCCCTAATGATCTGTTCTGCATATAGATTTAAAAGGTATGGAGACAGGACACACCCCTGACTCCTTTCCTGATCTTGAATCATGTAGTGTTTCCTTGCTCTGTTCTGAGGATGCTTCCTGGTCTAAGTATAGGTTTTGCACAAACACAAACAAGTGTTCCGAGATAGCCATTCTCCTCAAGGTTAGCCATAATGTGTTGTGATCCACTCAATTAACTTTTGCTTATTATTAGTTTTCTTTTTTCCTAACTTACATTTTCATTTCAGAAATGAAATGTTGTCATTGCTTAATGTTGACTTTTAATTTCCAGCTAATTTTTTTATCTTCGTTGTGCTTTTGTTTGTTTGTTTGTTTGTTTTGTTTTTTGTGGACTGTGGAGTTGGAACCAACCCATAGCTGACCCTCTAGCAGATTTTCAGAAGCAATTAATCAGATGGGAGAAGAATGCCCATCCTTCTCCCACTGAGCAGTTTGGGTCTTGAATTGTTTGCCTTCAAGATTGTAGTGCAAGTTTAGCAAAATATAAATGAACAAGGTAATATAGTATGCCAGATTTTATCAGTGAATAAAGACCAAATGAGCTGTGGGAGGATATCAGGAATATCATCCAGGAAGAATGCAAAAGGTCATTACAAAGGCAAAGGAGAAAAAAAGATCAAGATGGATGTCAGATGAGAAGATTTCAAAGGACAGCACAGGAAGACAAAGCAAAGTATTATAATGAAATGTGCAAAGAACTGGAGTTATAAAATCGAAAGGGCTGAGATTGCCCAGCATTTGTTAAGCTGAAGGAATTAAAAAAAAATTCAAGCCATAAGTGGCAATACTTAAGCATGCTTTGGGAAGACTATTAAATGATCCAAGAAGCATTAAAAAAAGATGGAAGGCGTATACTGAGTCACTGTACCAGAAGGAATTGGCTGATACAGAAGAATTTCAAGAAACAACATATGAGCAAGAGCCTGTGGTGATGAAGGAAGAAGTTCAAGCTGCTCTGAAAGAATTGGCAAGACACAAGTTTCCAGGAATTGGCGGCATACAACTTGACATATTTCAACAAACAGCTGCTGCCCTGGATGAGCTCACTAAGTTATGCCAAGAAATCTGGAGGACAACAACCAAAGAAAGGTGAACTGACAGAGTCTGAAAATTATCTAACAATATCATTACTATCACATACAAGCAAGAGTTTGCTAAAAATTATCCAAAAATGAGTGGAGCAGCACATGAACAGAGAACTGCCAGATGTGCAGGCTGCGTTTTGAAGAGGCTATGGTACCAGGGATATTATAGTTAATGTTAGATGGATCTTGACTGAAAGCAGAGAGTACCAGAGGAATGTCTGTGTTTCATTGACTTTGCAAAGGTATTTGACTGTGTGGATCACAACAAACTGTGGCTGACTCTGAGAAGAATGGGAATCACAGAACATTTGATTGCGCTTATGTGAAACCTATACTTGGACCAGGAGGCAGTCATCAAAACAGAGCAAGGAAATACCTCATGGTTCAAAATTGGGAAGGATGGATGCCAGGGATGTATTCTGTCTCCATGATTTTTCAATCTATATGTAGAACAGATCATCCAAGAGGCTGGACTCTCGAGGTGAAATGTGACATCAGGATTGGAGGAAGAGTCAACAACCTGCTTTATGCAGATAACACAACCCTACTTGCTGAAACTGAGGAGGACTTGAAGCACTTGCTGTAGAAGGTCAAGGACTGCAGCCTTCAATATGGATTAAAGCTCAACATCAAGAAAACAAAGATTCTTACCACTGGGCCAATTGGCATCATTATGATGGATGGTGAAGATTGAGATTGTTAACAGCTTTAGTTTGCTTGGCTTCATAATTTACACTCTTGGTACTAGCAGCCAGTAAATCAAGAGGCGAATTGTATTGGGAAAGTCAGCTTTCGGGGACCTCTCCAGAGTACTGAAGAGCAATTATGTCAGTCTGGAGACTAAAGTGAACCTGATCCAGGCCATAGTATTCACAATTGCTTGCTATGCATCACAGAGCTGGACAATGACTAGAGAGGCTACAAAGAGAATTTATGCCTTTCAGCTGTGGTGCTGAGAAGAGTTGTGAATATATGATGGGCTGCCAGGAGAACAAACAGGTTTGTCCTAGGGACGGTGAAACGAGCCTGCTCCTTGGAGGCAAAGACTCTGAGATTTCGTCTGACATACTTTGGGCATGCTGCAAGAAGGGATGGGTCCTTGGAGAGGTACATCATGCTTGGAAGGGTGGAGGGAAGGAGAAAGAGGGAGACTATCGATGAGATTGACTGATACAGTGACTGGGGTAATGAAGCTAAATGTGTCAGAGACAATAAAGTTGGCACAGGTTGGAGCAGGTTTCAGGGCTGTGTCGCTATGAGTCACAAGTGACCCAATGGCACATAATAACAACAAGAAATTATTATTGAAAGAAGCCTTATGGTTGATTCAATGAGTGGGGTAGTGGGGGTAGGTGTGTCGGAGACAGTGAGATTGGTACAGGCTAGAGAAGGGTTTAGGGCTGTTCTACATATGGTCACTATGAGTTGCAGGTGACTCGAAGGCACATAACAACAAACGACATCATTAACATTAGTGATATTTTAATTATGACAATACTCTCTCCTTTGGTTTATTTTGTATTCTTTACCTGCTAATATAGAAAATGGTATTTTCATTTTCACAGAGAAGATGTTGGCATAAGTGTAAGAAACAATTTAAAATTCTGAAATAAACTGAAGCAATTATTGGCCCAAAGGACTGATATGCACATCTAGAGCTAATTAAGATAATTAGGAAAGTTAAAACCACATGATTAGCTCACAGAAATACACCAGAAATAAACAATCTGGGGGTGGGGGGGGAATGTCAAGAAAACAATTTCATTTATTTTTTAAAATGAAGAAAATAAAGAAAAACAAATGTAAATAATTTATCACCTTCTAATTTTAGAATGTACTCTAAAGTTACAATAATGAAAGCTATCTGGGAAAAACCTCCACACCTGTCTGATATTAATACAAGAGTATATATTAAAAAGTCATCTACAGGAGCTGGTTCTACAGAAGCCTGTTGGCTGGGATTGGTGAGCAGTAGAGTAGAATGTTGATTCTCTAAGGGAAGTGAGGCGATGTGATAAGGCCTCCTATTTAAACACATTATGGCCTGAGCAGGCCCTCAGGCCTGGTACAAATTGTTTGTCAAACATTCTTCTAAGTGGTATAGCACTGGTCTGTGCATTGCTGTACAGAGGCAACTAGTGGTTGCTGTGATGCTAAACACTGTGACACTGATGTGTCAAATTACCCATGGCATCCAGTATTTGGTGGAGCTCCCCAATTCAAACAAGCTTGGAAGCAGGAGTGGCATCCACTTCCTAAACAACATGCTTCTTGAAACTCCATGAACTTGTAGAAACGACAATAGTTATAGAACAGGGTTCAAGTCTTTTGTTCATAGGGTGGCTATGAGTCATGCTCGACAGCAAGCAACAACTACTCTCTCTCTCTCTCTACACACACACACACACACACACATGAAATAGAACTGAGAAACCAGATATGAACCTATAGCTGATTGGTTGTCTTCTTTTTCCATTTTTTATTGTGATTTGAGTGGAAGTTAACAAAGTAAATTTGTTTTCCATTCAATCTTCACTAGAACACTTGTTTGTTTGTTTTTTCTTAATGAGGCTATGGGTTTTGACAAGAATGTTAACTCTGTGCAATTTGGAAAGAAAAATCTCCCTCACAAATGGTGCTGGGTAAACTGGAATGAAGAGAATGAAGTTCCATGCTCTATATGAAAAATAACTAAAAATGGGTCAAATTGTCTAAATGCAAGAACAAAAATCTAACACTCTTAGAAAAAAAAATATAGTATCAAAATTTTCAAACAATGGGCAAAGGAATTGAGTAGACATTTCTTCAAAGAAGATGTAAAAGTGGCAAATGAGCTCATAAAAACATACTTGATGTCGTAAGCCATTGTTGATGTGACTCTCCAACATTTATTACTTGCTGCCCTGTTAAATTTTACCACTGTTACTGGAGTGAGATGGTACCTCATTGTAGTTTTGATTTTCATCTCTCTTGTTAACAGTGATTTGGAACATTTTTTCATGTGTCTGTTTGCCATTTGAATTTCTTCCTCTGTGAAAATTCTTTCCATGTCTTTTGCCCATTTTGTAATTGGTTTATCAGTCTTTTTCTTGTGGAGGCCCAGGAGTATTCTGTAAACGTTTGTTATAAGACTCTTGTCTGAGATGGTATTACCAAATGTTTGTTCCCAGTCTGTAGGGTTTTTTTTCACCCTGTTGGAAAAAGTTTTTGATACATATATGGATTTAATCTTTAGAAGTTCACATGCATCATCTTATCCTCTTCAGATTGTGCATAAGAGACAAACTGGGATCAAGCTTAGAAGTGCTAGTCCAACATATAAAGAGACTGCCAAATACAACCACATGACTCATAGCTAACCCTCCAGTGGGTTTTCAGAGGCTGTAAATCACTTGGGAGATGACGGCTCATCTTCCCACAGCATAGCAGGTGGTGGATTCTAAACATGTGCCTTTGGATTGGCAGTGCAAGTCCTTACCCATAGGTCACCAGAGCTCCCTCAAGCAAAATGCAAAGCAAAACTACAATGAAATACCACCTCATAGTATTGGTGAGGATGTAGAGAAATTGAAACCCTGAGATATTTCTCATAAGTGTTTGGTACTGCATGCCATATGATGCTACTGGCATGGGAAAGGTTTGACAGTTCCACAATCTTAAACAGAGAATTACTGCACCACTCCTTCCTCTGTATATTCCCTAAAGATCTAAAAGAAGGGACTAAAAAAGATATTTGCACACCAGTGTTTACTGCAGCAGTGTTCACAATGGCAAAAGTGGATAAATATCCAATCCGGAAACACACAGTTAAAGGCTATCAGTTGCTCTGTGGGAGAAGGATGGGCAATCTCCTCCCCTGCCATTAACTGTCTCTGAAAACTTGCAGGAGGGTCAGCGATGAGTCGATGAGTCGGTTCCACCTCTACAGTACACAACAACAACCAAGTGAGGATAAAATAGATGAATGGGACATTCTAAGAATCAAATACCTATGCACATGCAAAAACTTCTTCAACAGGGAAGCCACAGACTGGGAAAAAGTATTTGGTAATGACATGTCAGATAAGGGACTTATATCTAGAATTTTTAAAATTCTTGAGCACCACAAGATAAAGATAAATAATCCAATTGAAAAATGGGCACAGGATATGAACAGACACTTCACCAAAGAAGACATTCAGGTGGCCAACAAGCACATGAAGAAATGTTCAAAATCCCTAGCTCTAAAAGAGATGCAAAGTAAAACAACTATGAGATATCTCACGCAAGTAAAGATAGCAAAATTTAACAGAACAGCAAACAAAAAATGCTGGTGAGGTTGCAGAGAAACTGGAATCTTTATTCACTGTTGGTGGGAATGTAAAAGGGTGCAACCACTATGGAAGGCTCTGTGGTGTTTTTTTTTCAAAAAGCTGCAAATAGAGATGCCATTTGACCCAGCAATTCCATTACTGGAAATATACCCACAAAAAACCAGAACTACCACCCAAGTAGATATATGCACACCCATGTTTATTGTGGCTTTGTTCACAATAGCAAAGAGTTAGCAACAACCTAAGTACCCATTAACGAATGGATAGAGAAGTTCTGGTATATTCACACAATGGGATAATATGCAGCATTGAAAAACAAGTAATTCATGAAATATTATACAAAATGGGTGACCTTGGAGGACATTATGCTGAGTGAAATATCTCAGTCACAAAAGGACAAATACTGCATAGTGCCACTGTTGTAAAATGGGACTGACATCGGGTTGGGGGGAGACTGAGAAAGATGGGATAAATAATGTATACTGCATTGAAACAGATGAGGGAGAAAACTGTTTGAAAGGGATATGTGATTAGGTATTACTGTCATGACAGGAGTCCAGAATGAAGACTGCATAGTGGAGTGAACTTGGGGAGAGGGATTGTATAACAATGAAAGAATTTTTCTTTTACCTTTCTAAGAGAAAAGCAGATTGGAGGGGAGGGGTGGGCAGGGAGAAAAGTGCAAAAATGGATGAATGGAAATCCAGTCTCTGTACTTATTGAAATTATTAAAAAATAAAAAGGGGGAACCAAACAACAACAACAGCAATGTGCATCTAAGGAATATTACTCAGCCATGGAGAGAAATAAAATGCTAAAACATAGCTCAACCTTAAAAGCATTGTGCTGAATGAAATAAATCAGGCGCAGAACAATATGATCTTAGATTGTTGTTGTTAGGATCTTAGATTAAATCGCTCAAATGGCAAATTCAATGAGGAAATGGTTATGAGTTGTTACTGTAGACTGGGAGGAGGAAGGAATGGAAAGTTATTGCCTCAGACATATGAGAATTCTCTCTGGAGTGCAGAAAACCTTTTATAAGTTGATATTGATGGTGGTTACGGGACACAGTGAATGTAGCCAGCATAACTGGATTGTCTATTTTAAAAAATTAGTTAAAATGGCATGTTTCTACTATACATATTTCACCACAACAAAAATATTTTGAAACTTTGTGTTGAACTAAACAATCAGCAGTTGAATTCTAGGGCTCCTTTGAGACTTTCAATGTCATTGCAATTAGAACTAAAACTTGATTGAACACAAATAACTAAATTTCAAGGAATTGTAATAGAGGTTCTTGCAAAGATCGGAAGAAAAATGTAGAACAAAACTAAAACATAAAAAAGTCATAAAAAATAGAAAGACTGAGTGGTCTGCCAGAGACTGGTGGAACCGTGGAGACTGACCCTGTGGATTAAGACCCTTAGTCATCCTTTGAGCCTAGAATTTAACTCACCCCTTTGGCCCAACATTCAGACCAACAACAGACTTACAAAGTAATATAACTGTAACACCAGGAGTCCTTAGAAAAATCAACCATATAAAGTCAGAACAGCAGTATTTGCCCAGCAGTAAAGTTTGGAAATTTAGAGGGGAGAGGATAGATGGGTTTAAGGAAATGAGAACCATAGGGAGGAAATGGGACGATTGGAGTTACAATGTGGATATTGTAATTGCCATCATAAAATGCATCTGAATAATTGTATGAGAAACCAATCTGCTTTGTAAATCTTCAGTCAAATTAAAGTACATTTGAAAAAATAAGTCCATTTCTTATCATAATGACACGTTCATTTGTTTAAGGCAAATTCATTTTAAGCCTGCCTTCCCTGGAACCATACACACACACACACACACACACTATGCACTGACCCTTGCTCCCTCCTTATTTGAAAAGTCTTTGTCTAGTGCCAGTTTCCTTTTGATAATGAGGACCTCCTGTCAGTGCAAAGTGGTGCAGAGACATAGCAGGAAAAACAACTCCTTCCACCAGGAGAAGCCTGGAAATAAGGTTTTCCTCAAGATGTCTGTGCAGCTTCCCCTAAGAATTCTCAGCTCATGAGGTCAGAGCTCAGTCACAAGGAGAGGTGAGAGTGATGAGCTAAGGGACAGTCTAAGCCCAGTGTGATTTTGTTTTCGCTTGTAAAGCTTGAGGGTTGGGATGAGGAGGTAGTAGGGATTCGGTGGAAGAATTCTTGTCTTCTCTAAGACAACTCAGGTCAATTCCCTTCCTGCAAAGCCACCATCCAACTGTAGCTGTGATTATAAACAGGCTTTTGTGGAGCATGTAGACTAAGATAGACTAAGAAGGAAAGACCTGGAGGTCTAATAACCTCTCAAGTCAAATGACATCCAATCCCATTGGATCTCAATGGTTCAATCCCATTGTAGATGAGACCACCACTTGCTGGGGATCTCTTTAACAACAGCTAACAATAGCAAAGCTGTCTTCTTATTTATGTTGAAGTTAGCCAAACTTGTGGTCACTTACTTTCTCTTCTGCTCTAGAGGCTGAGATGACAAAAGCCTTCTCTCCAGTAACATTCTGAGCATTCTGTCACAAACTGCAGAGTAGCATCTTCTCTTCTGCTCTGACATGACTAGCTTCCTGATTCAGTTTATATTTCTCCTCAGTGAACATGTTAGCTCATTCACAAGTTGAATGCCACCAATAGGCTCTGGCTACCCCAAATAGATCAGAAGAAACCTTAATTACAACACTGTCCACATACCTGATCCTCAAAACTGTGAGACTAAATGATAATGATTAGGGCCTTGAATAACCAAGTTTTGGAGAAGTGTATTATGCACTATTGGAGAGCAAACAGTAGTCATTTACTTAAAATAATGAGTAACTAAAAGGAAATCTAGTAAATTTACAGATGAGTGGAAGGCTGAGATACTTGTTAGACCCAAAAGGATATAGAATAAGACTGTTGACATACAATTTAGTGAATTGTTGGAACCAACATTCACCTTTAAGTATAATGTTCCCATGACTTGACCCTTGGTCCTCTGTGTTTTTCTGAATACAGTCATTCCTTGGTGAATTTCTTCAGTCTTATGGACCTAGGTGTCATTCTTTTGTCAATAACTCCCAAATTATAACCGCCTTTCCCATGCCATAACTTTCTCATACCTTCTAGGCTCACTTACTCAACTACCTACTGAACTTCCCCTCTTGAATATCCAGTGTTGTTTCTGTTGTTAGGTGCCATCAAGTTGACTATGGCTCGTGGAGACCCCATGAACAACAGATCTCAGCCTTGCCCTATCGTGTGCCACCTTCACCATCTGTTATACTTGAGCCCATTGCTACAGTTACTGTGTCAATCCAGGCCTTTGAGGATCTTCCTCTCTTCTGTTGACCCTCTGCCTTTACAATATATGCCTGAAATGAATATGGCACCGGCATGTCCTCCTGTCCTATCCCTGACTAGTTCAAGTACAGTTTTTCGTATTTCAACAAACTGCCATCTCATCTATCCAGTTGCTCTGATCCCAAACCTAGGGTTCATCCTTGCTTCCTCTTTTTGTTTTATATCCTATATCCTATCTAGCAGGAAATTCTGTTGGCTCTCCCATCAAACTATATCTAGAATCTAACCATGAATATTCAAAGCTCATGAATATGCATCCCACATACTCCAGAGAGGGTGATAACAAGCCTGGAGTTGCCAGTGACTAATCAGTTCCTCTGCCTTATCCAAGCATGACCCAGAATTTTTAGATTCTTCCTTCTTTCACTCTATATAGCTAATTTGTCTCTGATTGAATGTATAGAGTGTTACATTGTATGTATAATACAATCATTTCTCTCACTGTCTTGCAGCTGGCCTTTCTCCTCTACTAACCTGGAAATGAGTGACGTCGGGATAGGTTCTGGCTTAGGCCACCATCTTTCATGCTTTCTTCTTCTGTCTCTTTGTCTAGCTAGTATCATCTAGTCTCCTCACCCCCTTTTAAAAAATTATCTATTTATTTGCAGATGTCACCTTCTAAAAGAAAAGGAAAAATAGGGAGGGAATTATTCAGCACTGGTAAGGAAGGAGGGCACCAGTTTAGCTTCCACTTGATGGTACACTCTTTAGAAGTGCTCCATGGTGATCTTAGAACAGACATGAAAACGTCTTTATCCAATGTGAAAGGTTCTACAGAGAATACTCAGCCAGGAGGGTCAACCTAATTGTCTCATCTTTTTCCATTATGGTTGTTGTTATATGCCATCAAGCTGCCTGCAACTTATAGCAACCCTATGTACAAATAGCTTGACCCCTTCCCTATCTTAAGCCAGTCTCATTATCTCTTAACACATCTACCCCCATTACCCTACTTACTGTGAAAATCCATCTCAACTGGGGTCTTCCTCTCCTATGCTGTCCCTCTACCCTTCCAAGCATGATGTCCTTCCAGGACTGGTCCCTTCTGCCCATGTGCCCAAAATATGTGAGACTGAGCTACAAAATTCTTGCCTCCAAGGAGCAGCTTGGTTTCACTTTCTCCAAGACAGACCTTCTTGTTCTCTTGGTGATCTATGGTGTGCTCAATACTCCAGCACCACAACTCAAAGACATTTATTCCTTTTCTATCATCCTTATTTATTATCCAGCTCTCTGACGCATAGCGAGTAATTATGAAAACTGTGGCCTGAATCAGGGGCACCTTAGTCTCTAGACTGACATCATTGCTCCTTAACTCTTTGGCGACATCTCTAACAACAAGTTTCTCTAATGCAATTCATCTTTTGATTTTCTGACAGCTGGTGCCATGAGTGTTAATTGTGGAGCCAAACAAGGTGAAATTGTTAACAACTTCAATCTACATAAAGATATTTCCAGCTGGAAGAAATTAAACATATAAGCATACTCCACTGAGCCACATAAAATCCAGGCACTTCATGCCAGCTAGGTTTCTGTAAAGCCAAATGCACCTCTAAACATCTCTCACTATGTTTCCACACCTGGGTAGTTTTATTTACCAAGAGGACATTTAGCAATGTCTAGAGACTTGTTTTGTTATCACAACGGGGTGGGAATACTACTAGCCATAGTGGATGTTGTTGTTAGGTGCATCAAGTCGACAGCTCAGAACAATCCCATGAACAACAGATCTGAACCTTACCCTGTCCTGCTCCATCCTCATGATGTTCAGTATTTCAAGCCCATCGCTACAGTCACTGTGTTAATCTGTCTTGGATAGAGGCCAGAGGTGTTACTTAACATTCTATAATGCACAGAATAGTGCTAAGTCTAGTGCTCTGGTGGCCTCGTGGGCAGGAATGATACTGCCACTCAAGGGCAGGTGATTTTAAATTTACTAGTTGCTCTAAGGAAGAACTATGTGCAATTGTCTCCCATGCTATTTATAGCCTCTGAAAACCCACTGGAAGGTCAGTGAGGAGTTAGTTCTGAGTCTATGGTGATGAGAGATGAGTGAGGGTAGGAATAAGTTCTTTTCTCATCCTTTCTCCTAACTTCCCTGCCTATTCCACTGTGGATCTCTCTTCCTTTCAATGAACTTTTGATTTAAATTTATGACGACTAGCTTAGACCACAAGCTTCCGTAATCTGGAGTTTAGCTGCTCTGATAACTAGTCTGCAATATGACCTCAGAGAAGCATCTCTTCCAGTGTCCATACATAGTTGCCTAACACTGAATCAAAATGGGTCTATGACTTTCAGTGGCTACTTAAAGCAAAGGTGACACTACGCCAGCGCCAGACGTAAACCAAAGGAAGTCTCGGCAGCTTCTGTTTTTCTTGTATTCTAAGTCCTGAGATGCTTGACTAGTTATGCTTTGTGGAGAGGACACTGAGAGAAATAGGGTGAGGGGGTGGCCCAATGTCCTAGATGAGCCTTGCTTTGCAAACATTCTTGTAAAGGCATCAGACGAGTGAGACACTTGAGTCACAAGATACCTATTGTCCAAACAGACATCATATGGAGCAGCAGAAGCACTTAACTGAGTCCAGTCAATCCACAAAACTGTAAAAGATTGACAGAAGGTTAGCTCTTTTAAAATCTTTTTTAAGATTTTGAGGTAGTTTGCCAAGTCAAGTACAACTTGTAGCAACTCTGTGAACATCAGATCTGACTTCCGTCCTATCCTGCACCATCCTCCCAATCTCTGACACCCTCAAGCCCATTGCTGCAGTCACTGTGTCAATCTACCTGGTAGGAGGTCTTCCTCTCCTTCATTATCCCTCTATCTTTCCTTGATGTCCTTCTCCAAGAAATAACCTTTCCTAGCAGCATGCCCAAAGTAGATTTTAAAAACTCTTTGTATTAGAAGACAAGAAGACAGTAGGACTTCCATTTAACCCAAACCCCCCTCCTTGGAAATCTTGATCTGAACAAAACTTTTTTTTTAAATTAACTTTAGTGAAAATTTACAGAGACTTAGGGTTTCCATCCATTCATTGTTGCACTTTTCTCCCTGCCCACTCCATCCCCCCCAATTCACTCTTCTCTTTGAAAAGTAAAAGAAAAACTCTTTCATTTTTATGCAATCCCTCACTCCATGTCCACTCCACTATGCAGCCTTCATTGTGGACTCCTGTCATGACAATAATACTCAATTATATATCCCTTTTAAACAGTGCTCTCCCTCATCTGTTTCAATGCAGTATACATTGTTCATCCCCTCCTTCCTAGTCTTACCTCAACCCTAATTTACAAGTGACTATGCAATATTTGTCCTTTCATGACTGAGATATTTCACTTAGCATAATGTCCTCCAGGATCACCCATTTTGTATAATATTTCATTATTTCCTTGTTTTTCAATGCAGCACAGTATTCCTTTGTGTGAATATACCACAGTTTGTCTAGCCATTCTTTTGTTGATGGACACTTGGGTTGTTTCCAACTCCTTTCTATTGTGAACAAAGTGTCAATAAACATGGGTGTGCATATATCTGCTTGTGTGGCGGTTATGGTTCCTTTACGGTAAATTCCCAGTAGTGGAATTGCTGAGTTAAATGGTATTTGGGGTGAGACTGAGAAAGATAGGATAAATAATGTATACTGCATTGAAACAAATGAGGGAGAGAACTGTTTAAAGGGGATATGTGATTAGATATTTTTGTTATGACAGGAGTCCAGAGGGAGGGTAACAGTGGAATGCAATTGGAGGAGGAATTTAATAACAACGATAGAATTTATTTATTTTTTTTACTTTTCATAAAGAAAAGCAAATGGGGGGAAGGGTGGGAAGGGAGAAAAGTGCAACAATGAATGAATGGAAATCCAATGTCTCTGTAAACTTTCATTA
>NW_006399882.1:7422796-7425813 GCF_000299155.1 Elephantulus edwardii | reverse complement strand
CCAAGCAGATATATGCACACACATGTTTATCGTAGCTTTGTTCACAATAGAAAGGAGTTAGAAACAACCCAAGTGCCCATCAACAAACAAATGGATAGAGAAGCTATGGTTCACACAGTGGAATCCTACCCTGCATTGAAAAACAAGGAACTCATGAAATATTATTCAAAATGGGTGACCCTGAAGGACATTATGCTGAGTGAAATATCTCAGTCACAAAGGACAAATACTGCATAGTGCCACTATTGTAAAATGGGACTGAAATCGGGTTGGGGGGAGCCTGAGAAAGATGGGATAAATAATGTATACTGCATTGAAACAGATGAGGGAGAGAACTGTTTGAAAGGGATATGTGATTAGGTATTATTGTCATGACATGAGTCCCGAACAAAGGCTGCATAGTGGAGTGAACCTCGAGGGAGAGATTGTGAAACAATGAAAGAATTTTCCCTTTACTTTTCAAAGAGAAGAGTGTACTGGGGGAAGTGGGGGAGCAAGGAGAAAAGTGCAACAATGACAAAGTCTCTGTAAATTTTCATTAAAATTAATAATAATAATAATAATAAAGACCACAATGAGATACCATTTTACTACAGTAGCAGTAGCAGAGTTTAAGAAGACAGCAAGTAGTAAATGTTGGAGAGGATGTGGGGAGATAGGAACTCTTATACACAGTTGGTGGGTTTGTAAAATGGTACCACTGCTCTGGAAGGCAGTTTGGCATTTCCTCAGAAAGCTGAACATAGAAACTCCCAATATGATCCAGCTATTCCACTGTTTGGATTACACCCTGAGAAAATGAGAACTGAGGCACAAACGGAGACTTGTTCACCAATGTTCACAGAAGCATTATTCACCATCGTGAGAACATGGAAACAACCCAAATGTCCAACCACAATTGAATGGATTGAGAAATTATGGTACATTCACACAATGGGTTGCTACACAGCATGCAGGAGCAATGATTCCGTAAATCACTACCTAACGTGGGAGAAACTGGAAAGTATTATGCTAAGTGAATTAATTCAGTCCTATAGGGACAAATACTGCATAAGTTCATTATTGTGGAAATAGATAACTAGTAAAAATTGTATGAGGATCTAAGGGGGAGAGGGGACAGCAGAGATGTCAGGGTGGGCAAGGGTGGTAATCATGGGGTTTGCATGGTTTTATGGGTGGGGTGGGGTGGGGAGGTGGAGGGGTTCTGGTGTAAGGGGGAATATATATGAACTTTGTAAGTAAACGTAAAAATTTTTAAAAAATAATTGTTAGAAATTTAAAAAGAAACCAATGTTCCATTAAACAGTTAAATTCCATTAAAAAGAAATAATAAAGTCAGAAATTAATGTTATATTAAATTTTAAAACAAAAACTAAAGTGGCTTACACAATAGTGAGTTCCATTCTTGCTCAGCAGGAAGTCTAGAGCTATATGCTTTCTGGAACCCATTCAGCGCTTGCTGGGATCAGAGCCAGCCAATGTTTTTCTGTGATTCTAGGCGTTTCTGTCATGCTTACAGACACATGGTCACAGGACTACTGATGTAGCACCAGACAAGATGTTGGCAGTGAAGGGAAATGGAAGGAGGGAAATAAAGGGCATTGCCAGCCATATGTGGACCTTTTAAAATAAGGAGAGAAACGTTTTTCCAGAAATTTAGTGACAGTTGTTTCCTTACAACTCATGGACAGAACTAGGGCATATGGAAATCCCAAATTCTCTTTGTTGTGGCTGTTAGGTGCCATCATGCCAACTACGACTGATGGTGACCAGCCATGGACCTCATCCTATCCAGTGCCATCCTCGTGAGAGGTAAAACAGTAGAGAAGAGATTTTCATGAGTTGACCTCAACTATTTCATTACCTAAAGTCCATCCCATTGCCACTACACACAACTTCTGAAATGATGTAACCACCGTGAACATTGAGATGATGTGTCTAACTTAGAGAAAGAGGAATGTGGAGTCCTGTCAGATCCGTCTCCCCTTTCTTCACTACTCTCCTCTTCAACAGTGAGATCCCAGGGGAGTCACAGAGAAAACCTTAGGACTCTTGGAAACCAGTTATAAAAGTCACTTGATTCCCTCTTCAGCATCTCTTCCTGAAGCAATATCATAGAATCTATTTCTTTCTGATGACCTAATTGTAACAGTTGTGCTCCTAACCCAAAGGCACATGGTTCAAATCCACCAGGTGCTCCAAGGGAGAATGATGGATCATTTTTTCCTCTTGTGTTATTTATGCCTCTGAAAACTTGCTGTCGTAAGCTTGGAGGTCGGTCTTGACTCAGGGACACAATTTACCTTTGTACTTTCTTGGAGTATTGGGTCACATGGGGTTTTTTAGAAAATAGAATCAGCATCTTAATTTTCATTCATCTTAAGTTATAAAAGTCCTCCTTCCTAGTATTGTAGGTTTCCAGTTATTCCTATTTTTAAACTTATTTTGAAATTCCTTTAGGAAACACTGGTATTTTCTCCAAATTTTATTATCAGTAACACATTAAAAATATGTTCAGGATCATTTTTCTAATGAGGTCCATTAGTGCTCTGTGCGGTAAGTGTTATTACTCTCCTCTTACAGATGAGGAAATGAGGCTTTGGAAGACGGACGAATGGGCCAGGGTGACACAGGGTGTACTAGATCTGCCCCCTGAATCCTGACTCCACGTCAAGTGCTCTTTTTACCTACCAAATCTCAGTCCCATTCAAGAGCTGAGGACACAATGGGGAACAGGCAAGGTCTTTGTGCTCATGGGACTTATCTTCCAGATGGGGAAATATGTAAAACAAAGGAATCAGTAAACAAGTTAAGGCCATTATATCAGCTAGTTCAATGCTTTGAGCAAACAATAAAGCAGGATGACATCTTAAAAAAGTATTGTTGAAGTGGGTGGGTGATTGGAGAAGAAGCCTTTTTATTTTTTTTTCTATAATTATATTTTATTAATTTTCATAAACATTTACAGAGATTTTGGGCTTCCACTCATTCATCGTTGCACTAGAAGAAGCCTTTTT
>NW_006399882.1:7416054-7422696 GCF_000299155.1 Elephantulus edwardii | reverse complement strand
TTTCTATAATTATATTTTATTAATTTTCATAAACATTTACAGAGATTTTGGGCTTCCACTCATTCATTGTTGCACTAGAAGAAGCCTTTTTAGAACACAGTCATTTGAGCTGAGAATGTGCCAGGTTGAGAAGATTGAGAAGGACAAATTCCTGGTCCCACGATTTGCATATTTGAGGAATTACAATGAACATTTAATCATATAAAACCTATACCTAGACCAAAAAGCGGTTGCCACACAGAACAAAGGAGCACTACATGATTTAAAATCAGGAAAGGTATGCATCAGGGTGGTGTTCTTTTTCCATAAGTAATCAATTGTGTGCTGAACAAATCATTTGAGGGTCTAAAGAAGAATACGGCATCAGAATTGGAGGAAGACTCGTCAACAACCTGCATTATATGGACAACACAAGCTCACTTGCAAAAAGTGAAGAGGATTTGAAGCACTTACTTCAAAGATCAAAGACTACATTCTTCAACATAGGTTACATCTCAAAAAAAAAATAATCTCCACCACTAATATCCATGGTAGAAGCAGTCAAGAAATCAAGAGATCCCCCTTTTTTTAGGTTTTTTTTTAAATTCATTTTTTTAAAAAAATTTACATTGGTTTGCATACAAACTTTGTATACATTATGCATCACACTATCCTTCAGTCATATTGTGTTTCATACAATCATTTTCATTCATTATGTTTTATAAAATCAAAGATCTTTCATGGATCTGGAAAGACAGGATAGTGATGGGCATGGTTTAAGAGATTCCTTACATTGTTGTATTAAGAAAATCTGCTGTCAAGGACCTCTCCAAAGTGTTAAAGAGTAAGGATGTTCGTGTAAAGACTAAGGTGTGCCTGATCCAAGCCACGGTTTTTCAGTTGCTTCCTATGAAGCATTATTTCATTGCCTGAAAACTGGACAATGAATAAGGAAGTCTCAAGAAGAATCTAAAGAAGATGCTTTTGAATGAATATTCCACGGACTGCCAAAAGAACAAACAAATCTATCTTGAAGCAAGTGCAACCAGAGTGCTTCTTAGAAGCAAGGATGTGAAACTTTGTTTTAGTTATGTCGGGCATATCTTCCAGAGGAACCAGTCCTTAGAGAGAGACATTTTGGTGGAAAAGGTAGAAAGTTGATAAAAGAGGAAGTTCATCACTGAGACAGAGTGATGCAGTGACAGCCACATGACTGAGATTGTGAAGGTGAAGGATAGGACAGGATTCAGATTTGGGGTTCATCGGGTTGCTATGAGTCAAAGTGGACCTGACAGAGCCTAACAGCAACCACAACCAAGGACGCCTAAGTGGCTGGCCTGGAGGGTGGGGGGAGAACAAGTTAGAGGAGTAGTCAGAGAGCAGAGAAGAGCTGGCTTGGTCTTTAATCCACAACTGGTTGCTTTCAAGGCTTCCTTCTCCCATGATCCTTTTCATTGACCTTATTCAATTTTACTCTCATGTTTTCTTTTTTTTTCTATAATTATATTTTATTAATTTTCATAAACATTTACAGAGATTTTGGGTTTCCATTCATTCATTGTTGCACTATTCTCTCTACCCTCCTCCCAGTTTGTTCTTGTCCAAATGCCACAGTGCTTGTCAAAGCCAGTTCTGATTAATCTTCTTTGTCAGTGTGTCCTTTGCCATTCCCTATCACTCCTCCCTGAGAGAGACTTCAAGCTGATTCATAAGGAAAAGGGGATGGCGTATTCTCTTAGCTACTTCCTGCTGAAAAGGGACGCTGTGGGTTTCAGGGTGAAGATCTTCTCTCACTACTCTAAAGGGCGGCTTTGGCAGTAGGAAACACATAGACTATTATGGAGATTGATTTTGGAATTTAGATGCACTCTTATTGATTGTGCTTGGCCGTACCTGTTCATATCCTTGAAGATGTATCATGGGGGTGTTGCAACCTAGAAGACACAAATTTGACTAACAAGTTATAAGTACATGAGTTCAAAAATTATGGAAAAGTAAAAGAAAAGATTCTTTCATTGTTCCACAAACCCCCCCCCCCAGGTCCCCTCCACCATGCAGCCCTCGCTCTAGACTCCTGTGATGACAGAAACACCCAGTTATATATCTCTTTTAAACAGTTCCCTCCCTCCTCCGCCTCAGTGCAGCACACATCATTGAACCCATCTTACTCAGTCTCTCCCCAACCCCAAGGACAGTCCCATTCTACAACAGTGGCATCATGTAATATTTGTCCTTTTGTGACTGGGATATTTCACTCAGCATAATGTTCTCCAGAGTCAACCATTTTGAATAATATTGCATGAGTTCCTTGTTTTTTAATGCAGCATAGTATTCCATTGTGCGAATATACCACAGCTTCTCTAGCCATTCGTTTGTTGATGGGCACTTAGGTTTTCTAAAGGACAGGAATTAAGAAGCTCAGACCCACAGCAGCTGATCGTAGGACCTAGGAATTTTCTATAAGGGAAAAACCAAAATGGGCGGGCTTGGAGGAGAAAATGGTTAGTTATGAAGGAATCTTCTAGACAGTTTTATTCTCCTTTCTTCACTGAAGCTGCATTGGTCCCATGAATCACTGTCTTTTCAGCTAAGAATTGCTGAGTCAGGAATCTATAAGATTTACTTTATGGGACCCACACTCTATTTGTGATACATTTATCCTAGACTGGGGAGTGCAGAGCTATTGAAGTGAGATATGTACCTAAAAATTAAAGAAGAATGCTAATGTTCTCAGTTCCACAGCAACAGAATTTATAGAATAAGCCGCAGGTTGCTTTTGGAGACCAATGAACAGACTTTATATGTGCAAAGCACCTCAACCTAAGAGCAAACAAATTGATTAATGACGGCTGCCAGCAATTACTAATGCCACAAGTATTACTGACATAACCTCTGCTAACATGAAGTTGTTTGTTGTTTTTTCGTTAAGATAAAGGTTAGGATTGGAAAGCTGCATGTACTCTTTTTAAGCCAGTGTAACAGAGAACTCATACAGACATGAGGGATCTTTTGGTGTGTAGGTGCGAGCTGGGATCTCTACAAGATTTAGCACAATTCCCAAGTACCACTTACAGGACTTCGTATCAAGACAATGGGAAATAAACATAAATTAGCCAAAATTGGCTAATGTGATGTGAGAACTAAGACAACTTTCAAAGAACTTCAACTCGATGGTTGGGCTGCGTCATGACTTGAAATACTGAAGCTGTGAAAGGATCACCCTCATATGCCCTTTGCACCTTATAATGACTTCCCACTTTACTGAAATGAAAGCTCACTTGTTATTGTTGTTACGTGCTGTCGAGTCACCTGTGACTCATAGAGACCCTATTTACAAGAGCCCTAAACCCTGCTCCATCCTGTACCAACCTCACTGTCTCTGCCACCTCACTCCCATTGCCCCAATCACTGAATCGATCCATCTCATGGAGGGTCTTCCTCTCCTGTGCTGTCCCTCCACTCTCCCAATCATGACGTCCCTCTCCAAGGACTGGTCCCTCCTTGCAACATGCCCAAAGTATGTCAGATGAAGATTCACTAAAATCCCATAAATGCCAAATTCTTGGGTCCAGGCCCACACCATAGTCTGAGATTGTCAATGGGGAAGTGAGCTCTGGTAAGGAGCTGTGCTGCCAATCCAAAGGCAGGCTATTTGAATCCACCAGCTGCTTTGAAGGAGGAAGGTGGGCCTCTGAAAACCCGCTCGAGGACCAGCTATGAGATGGTTCCAAGTCAACAACAACGAGGCAATGGTGGGTTTTTTTTAAAGTAGTGAACTGTATAATTAAATTATAATGATGATGACTCTTACATAGTTAGTTATGGCCCCCACAAAATATGTGATGGTTTCTAATTTCTAAACCTATTGGCAAGAATGTGTCCTATCTCCATATCTTTTCAATCTATATGCAGAACAGATCATCTGGGAGGCTGGGCTCCATGAGGAGAAATGTGGAATCAGGACTGGAGGAAGATTCATCAACAGTTTGCATTATACAGATGACACAATCTTGCTTGCTGAAATTGAGGAGGACCTGAAGTACTTGCTTCAGAAGGTCCAGGCCTGCAGCCTTCAATATAGATCAAAGCTCAACATCAAGAAAACAAAGATTCTCACCACTGGGCTGATTGACAGCGTTATGATAAACAATGAAGAGATTGAGATTGTTAACAACTTCAGTTTGCTTGGCTCCACAATCAACACTCTTGGTACCAGCAGCCAGGAAACTAAAGGATGAATTGCATTGGGAAAATCTGTTGTCAGAGATCTCTCCAGAGCAACAGAGTCAGTCTGGAGACTAAGGTGTGCCTGATCTAGGCCATAGTCTTTACAATTACTTGGTGTGTATCAAAACAGAAGGAGAATGTATGCCTTTGAACTATAGTGTTGGAGAAGAGTATTGACTATACCATGGGCTGCTAGGAGAATAAATAAATTCATTCAAGAGAAAGTGAAACCAGGCTGCTCTTTGGAGACAAGGATTCTGAAGCTCTGTCTGACGTACTTCGGACATGTTGCAAGGAGGGACTAGTCCTTGGAGAAGGACATCATGCTTGGGAGGGTGGAGGAACAGCGCAAGAGAAGACCCTTGATGAGATGGATTGATTCAATGAATGGGGTAATGGGAGTAGGTGTGTCAGAGACAATAAGGTTGGCACAGGATAGATCAGGATTTAGGGCTGTTGTACATAGGGTCTCTATGAGTCACAAGCCACTCAATGGCACAAAACAACACAACATGTATATAATCCCTTTAGGAAGTCTCTCACTCTCTCTGCTATCAAGTTGGCACCAACTCATAACTGATCCTTCCTTGCGTTTCTGAGGCTGTAAATTTCATGGGAGAATGTTGCCCTTCTCTCTCCCAAGGAGTTACTGATGGATTCCAGCTGCTAGAGAAATGAGGTCTCTGGGCTACCTGTACAACTCCCTAGTGGCTACATCTCAGAGGCCCCATCAGAGTACGATGTGTCTGAAATCTAATGAAGGCTGAGATACAAAAAGGATAGATTAGGCACAGAGACATGCTATTGCTGTGGAAGACAGAAGCTGTGTGAAGACTAATAAGGAAAGGAAGGTTGTGGGTATAGATGGTGAGACAAAGATCGTTCTTCCTCCAGAGTCAATAGAGAGAGTTGTTCTCTGAAAATTGCTACCTGTGCCCATTAAACTGTGAAGAAATAAATTTCTGTTCTTTAAACTTGTAGTATTTTACAGCATTATGGATAACTAAGATGATGAAGACAAAACTGTCATTTATCAAGAACACATATGAAGGACAGCAAGTAATAAATTTTGGAAAGGATGTGGCGAGATAGGAACTCTTATACATTTTTGGTGGGATTGTCTAATGGTACAACCACTCTGGAAGCCAGCTTGACATTTCCTCAGAAATCTGAGAAATGCTATATGACCTAGCTATTCCACTACATAGAATATACCCTGAGAGAATAAGAACTGAGGCACAAACAGAGACTTGTACAAGAATGTTTATACAGTGTTATTCACCATCCCAAGAACATGGAAACAGTCCATATGCCCAACCACAATTGAATGGATTGAGAAATTATGGTACATTCATACAATAGAATACTATGGAGCACGCATGAACAATGACTGTAAATTATTACCTAACCCGGGAGGGACTGGAGAGCATTATGCTAAGCGAACTAACTCAGTCCCACACGGATAAATATGCATAAAACCATTATTGTGGAATGAATATGAGGTGGGGGAGGGTGGAAGCAGAGGGATGAGGATGTGTAGGGGAGGGGGTGAGGAGTAATCATGGAGTTGTATATCAGATGGGTGGGGGTGAGGGAAATGGGAAGGATCTGGTGTGAAAAACAATATTATTTGAATTTTGTATATACACACTATACACATATATACACACTAGTTTATTTACTATATATAGTATATATATTTTATCATACTTATTTTTATACTTATATATACTTATATTAACTACATATACTTATATTAACTATATATACTTATTTACCATGTGCCATTATTTACTTGTGCCAGAAGCTAGACAGTTTTTATCTCATACAGCCCTCCTACATCTCTCTTAAGTATCTGTTATCATAAAGGCAGATATAATTTGCTACCAATTAGATTGCATTTTTCAAAAGTTTAGTACAACAACTGAGGTCACCTTTCTCAGTATTTTGTAATTATCCTCTGTTTTTGTCATCTGATGTAGTTATCCTATGCTTTGTAAATTCCAGTCTCTCTGATGTTAATGAGGGAGGTGGGATTAAAGACAGTATTCTTTTTAATGAGCCAGGACATAACCAGGTTACATCTTGAATCAGTCTCTTTTTTTTTTAATGTTAATTCACTGTCTTTTATTAACTCATAATTACTTGTCCTCTGTTTTGTTGAAGCAGTAAGTCAGACAGCACTTGCCACAGTAGTGTCTGTCAAAGTGGCTGGCCATGAAGACTTCAGCACCACATTCATCTGAAGGACACTCCCAACGAAGGCGACTAATTTTGCCATTCTCATCCACCTGTTTCAGAACAGCCAGCTTAACCTTCTTTCTCTTATGCTTATTCTTCTTGGGAGTGGTATAAGACTTCTTCTTCCTTTTCTTAGCACCACCACGAAGTCTCAATACAAGGTGAAGAGTGGACTCCTTCTGGATGTTGTAGTCA
>NW_006399882.1:7410776-7413970 GCF_000299155.1 Elephantulus edwardii | reverse complement strand
ATACCTCCTGAATCGTTTAACATTCTGCCTAAAGCATCCTTGATTGTAGCAACTCGAGGTTTGAATTTGTTCTTCTACTTCTACCAAATACAGAAGAGCAGGACCCCCGGGCCATGTGCTGAGAAACTCGTAGGTGGCGAGAAAGTTTGATGCCAAGACTTAGGGAAACTGGTCTGCGGCCGCCTCTCCCTGAGCGCTCCTGCGCCCCTCGGTTCTGCAGACGGCCCACTCCAGCGTCGCCACCGAGGAGACTGAAGGAGGCGATCGGTGTGGCGAACGGTGGCGCACCGAACCTGTGGAGCTCAGAGTGGCAGAGTTCTGGGTCTGAGGGACTCAGATGTCCAGGCAGCGGCGCCGTAGCCTTTGCGGGGAGTTGAGGTAGAGGCCGGAGGTCACACAGCGACCTTACCTGGAGGTCTTAGATGCATAGCTAGTAATCGGAAAGACTATGGCCTGAATCAGACGCACCTTAGTCCTCAAAATGACATCACTACTACCTTTGGAAAGGTCCCTAACTGGAGTTTTCCCAGTGCAATGGGTCTACTTATTTCCTGACTGCTCGTCCCAAGGGTGTTAATTGTGGATTCAAGCAAAATGAAGCTGTGGACAGTTTCAATCTCCTCTCCATCCATCATGATGTTGCCTATTGATGCAGTGTAAGGCAAAAGAGAATAAAAAAAGTAGAGAATGTTGATGTTAAAAAAGAAGAGTGGGACAAGACCTAACAACCCACCTGTTAGTGATAATCAACAAAGGAATTGTGAATATTTTGTCCATAGCCTTTTTGAGGAAGCTCAGAAGGTTAGTTCCAAATGCTTGTCACCTACTAAAAGAAGAAGCAGGTAGATATAAGTATAAAATTGCAGAAAAATGGATTCACAGTCAATGATGACTTCAGAAGTTGTTCTTACGGTGCAAGCTAGCAATTTCTGAACGCCATCAAAAAGGGGGGGGGGAATTACGTTTATAATTACGTGGGATTTATGATAAAGAGGGGGTGTATGTTAAAGTTGCAGATAAGAAAAATGAAGTTTGTATGTCGACCAAGCCTGTATTCCAGTCCTTCTCAGAAGCAGGTCACAGACTGGGCAGTGCCACGCTAAAAATGGTTTCTAAAGTAAAGAGTATTGAGGTTGAGAATAAAAACAACCTGTCTACTGTCCCATTAAATAATCTAGATCTGATCACTAACATACAGATCTGGTTGGCCAAGGAGAAAAGGATTATCCAGAAATTTTACATTTCTCACAGAGTGAACCACGTCAAAAACTTCATGGAAAGATACCAAGGATCTCAAAGAAGTCCTCCTTATTCTTTGGCAACAACTTTTCTCTTCCTCAGATTGGTAGACGAGCACTCACTCTGGAAGGAGTGCATTTACAGAACGTTGTAATCATTCAGAGACTAAAAAAACAGCTGAGCCTTTTAGAGAACTTTCATGGTGTTGATTTTTGGTAGAGTAAATGCATTATTTTGGAGAAATAGTGTTTAAAAATGAACATGTAAATAAAAATGAAGGGGAAAGATCCATGGAAACCTTCAAGGATCATCAGGTGTTGAAAGCAGATACAGACCTTTTTCTAGAACCAACACCTTGAACTCCTAGTTTTCTAAACTGTAAGAAAATAAATTTCTATTTCTGAAAGTCACATGTATTATTTCTGTTACAGTAACACTTGATAACTAAGATATTCTTATAATTCCCACTGTAAATAAAATAGGAGTCCAAGATACTCAATAACATACCCAAGGTCCTCTTCCTTGGGAAAAAGCAAGTATTTCATTCTAAGTCTTCTGATTCTAGAAGAAGTCAGCTTAACCAACAAGCAATCTTTCTCTAAAATGATTTTGTACCAATATTATCTGATTTCTATTTTCAAAAATCATAAAAAGAACAATTGGGTGCCTTAGAACTCACGAAATCTGGTTTTTCTTTTGCTGGGGTTTTGCTTCTTTCTAATTTGATGCCTAACTTCACAGGTTCACAGGATACCACTCTTCCAGGCTCAAAGACAACCTAATGTATTTTTCACTTGGCTGAGTAGTTCAGGTCTTATGTCTTTTCAAGGATCCATTTGCACATTGCTTGCTTTCTAGTAAAATACCATGAAGGTTTTTATGTTGTTATGTACCATTGATTTGGAACTGACTCAGCTGATGCTCCAGCAGGTTTTCAGAGGCAGTGAACCACATGGGAGGAGATTGTCAGCTGGTGGATTTGAATTTTGGGTTGGCAGCTCCCTATCATGAAGAAACTCACACTTTTAAACAAACTGATGGTAATCACATAAAATTCCCTTCCAGAAAGATGAATAAGAAGGAAGGTCTGTCTCTCACAGGTGGGGTAGGAAAGAAAGACCTTTCAAGTGTTAAGGATTCTGAGATGCCTGACAAAAACATTCCTACTTAAGTAAAATTCTTTGCTTTCTCTCTGAGATGCTCTCATCATTTGGTTCATTTAGAAAGGTACTGAGCAAAATGTTCAGAACTATAAGAAACAGACATCAGTTAGAATAGTTTTCTTTTCTAGTAAAACCTATTTTATTTCCTGCTGGAAATGAAACTAAGTACCATTTTGGGATACAGACACTGTACATTTTCTCAGAATCTACTGAATAATGCTTCCTCTCTCCTACTCAGTGTCCAGATCACTGCACGTGTACTTTCATGGCATGATCCCTGGCTTCCTGCATCCACTCCCTTCCAGGGGGTGGATTGTGCAATAGGTACAGAGGGAAATCAGTCTCCAGGAGGGGTAAACTTTAACCAGTGAGCATTGAGAGACAGGAGGGAGAGAAGCAGATTAAACTACCATATTTTATCCACTCCTTCCTACCCCATCCTCTTCCACTTCCAAGGACTACTCAGAGGCATGACTCCTCCATAGAACCTTCTGCAAAGCAAGGCTGCCTGCTGAGTAGACTCCACAACTCTTCGTGACCTATTTATAATGTGAAACATCACATTACTTCACAACTTCCTCACCTAACTTCACTTTATTTATCAATATTGTCAGGCTAAGGCACTCTGATGGTATACTACTCTGAACAAAATGGTTGGCAGTTTGAATCCACAAATTATAGAGTTTTTCCTCTTAAAAATATTGATACCTTTATACACACCCATGTTTATTGCCACTTTGTTCACAATAGCAAAGAGCTGGAAACAACCTAAGTGCCCATCGACAAATGAAT
>NW_006399882.1:7409693-7410476 GCF_000299155.1 Elephantulus edwardii | reverse complement strand
CATAACAATGAAAGAGTTTTTCTTTTTCTTTTCAAGGAGAAGAGTGAAGGGGAATGGAGTGGACAGGGAGAAAAGTGCAACAATGAATGAATTAAAACCCTAAGTTTCTGTAAGTTTTCATTAAAATTAGTTTAAAAAATATTGATACCTTATGATCTAGCAATTCAATTCCTAGCTGTATATCTAAGAGATAGCATAGCAATGATAAAAATAGAAATATGTATATTCGTGGTCATCATGAAAAAGATAGAAACAATCCATGTGTCCATCAATAAATGAATGAATTAGTAAATTATGTTGCACACACCCAAGGGAATACTAGGTAACTATAAAGAATACTGATGAGGCTGTGAAATACAACATTGGAACAATGTGGAGGATAGTATGTGAGTGAAATAAACCAGTAAAAAAAAAAAAGACGTGTTTCTAGACATATTCAAATACCCCATGGGATTAATTTACTGGATTTGAAGGCTCAGGACCCCACAGTCATGTGGGACAAATACTTTGATTGGTATAACTTAGTTCATAAAGATACTATCCTATGCCCTGGTTTGGTTAGTTGTGTCTGGGCTTTTTAAAAGCATCTTAAGGTGTGTGAGAAGCCATCTAAGACACAACTCTTTGTCTTTTCCAACATGGAGCAAAGGAGAGTAAAGAAAACCAAGTAAAAAAAAACAACAGTGTATGGCATTACTAGCCCACACAAACCATAGATGGAGACCAGAGCTGCATGGTACCTGGCCACCACCACTGACCTACTTTCCTTTTCTTTCTTTCTTT
>NW_006399882.1:7407197-7409580 GCF_000299155.1 Elephantulus edwardii | reverse complement strand
TTCTTTCTTTCTTTCTTTCTTTCTTTCTTTCTTTCTTTCTTTCTTTCTTTCTTTCTTTCTTTCTTTCGAGGAGGGGAACAGGCAAGTCAAAAGGTAGTAATCCAGGTTAGTAGCAGAATATATTCAGGACAGTTCCCAAAATGTTTTCACAAGCACCTCAATCTTGAATTTCATGGCTTTAAGTCGGTGTTACAAAGTTCTCAGTCCTGTAAATTGTGGCCCTTCCTTTCCCAGTCTTCTAACAAACTTGGACAAAAGGTTTTTTCACTCTGGTCTGATAGTGTAGCAGTCCTAAGGCCTTGTCTTATGTTGGTCTTCGGTTCTCCACTGTGGCTGTTCTGCTGCTGCTCCCGTCGGCCCTTCTAACCTGTCTAGTGTCGCGAAGGACGAGTCGCATTCTCCGCTGGTGGAAGATCTACCACTGACTTTTCTGACGAAGCACTTAATAGAAGGTCCTTGTTAGAAAGGGAGAAAATGAAGAACAAAATTTAAATTAATAAAACGGGTCAGGTTTCCATGACTGGTAAAGACTCGGGGAACCCCAAGGTTATCACCACGAGGCACCATTTTAACCTGAGACAAAAGCAAGTCTCCTTCTAACAAATAATAGATTGGCCTAAAAATTATACCTAAGAGGAATGCGATCCCTGAAATAATAAACTTTGCATGATCAAATGGTCAGTATAAATCCCAAAGCAAATATGAAGTGGCAGGGAAAGAAAGGGCAGGGAAATGGGTGGATGGACACTGGGCAGGGGAGGGTACAGTGAGTGGACATATTATGGGAATTGTCAACACATGAAACAATTTGTGCATAGATTCTTGGATGGGAATCTAATTTGCTCTGTGACCTTTCACCTAAAACAATAAAATAATTTTTAGAGAAAACAAAACAACAATGACAAGCAATTGAGTATATAAATTCCTCACCATTTTCTATATCCCCATCACACTGATCATGATGTCTTAGCAACTGGAACAACCTTAGAGGCTACAACCAATGATGGCTGAGCTACCATGCTTATAGTGGACCCTTCAACGTCAGTTTGTTAGTACAATACAAATAACTCCTATATTAAAAAATAATGAGTGTATTTGGTGCCTCAACCACTGCTCCCAGCTCTATTTTCTAAAGCATGTAAGCTGAGTAATAATAAGATACTAACTGAAATGATTTGCCAACTTTCTCCTGGCAAGGACTTTCTGCTCCAGTGATATTAAAAGTCCTAGCTGAACCATTTTCCTACTCTGATTTAGGAGGGCAGATACAGCTGAAAAGGAATTCTTCCATGGTCCAGTGTCACAGACTTGGACCCTGAGGGCTGGTCTTCTTTCATGTCTGAGATGATCGACAGATGGCAGCCAAATGCAACTTTTTTATTCTCTGGAACACTGAGAAGCTGTGCGGTTCCTTTTATCTTCAAATAGAAATATTACAAAGATACACCCACTGTCTTAGAGTCATTTCCATTTCACAGCGACCCTGTAGGACAGAGAACCAGATGCTTTCTTTACGGAAGCAGACTGCCACATCTTCCTCTCTTGAAGTAGTTAGTGGGTTCACACTGCTGACGTTCAGTTAGCAGCTAAGTACTTTAAGCACTGCACTACTATAGAGCTACTAAAAAGATAGAAAATGTTTACAAATGCTCAAGATGGAAGGAACAAGAAACTCTCAGGCTCCATTCAGTTTCACTATGGGAGTTACGGCATTCACTCTTGGAACTAAAATCACTCACACCTCACAGTATCCTGTGCTTTGTGCTCAATTCTTTGAACATAAAAGAAGAATGACTACAGGCAAAGAGCTAAGGTCTTGGTTCCCTGAAGTAGGAGCAACCAAAACCCTTCAACTTTAGGACAATACACTTGACAGAGATGAAAAGGATTATGACGATGATAAAAAAGGAAAAAGACAATTCCACTCCCTTTGATCCAGCAACTGTGTGTCTAGGAATTTTTTTAAGGAAATGAATAAACAGCTAGTTAGGTTTAATATAAAATCATCATTATGGCAATATTGTTTATATTAATGTAATAATATCAGAAATAAAAATAACAGAAACATCGGTTATTAGTAACATAGTTATATAAACTCAGGTATATTCATAGAATGAAATCTCAAAAGAAAATAATATTTAGATAAGCATATAACTCATTCATGTGAATATGTATGTTGTTGTTGCTGTTATGTACCGTAAAGTCAGAATCGACTCACAAGCTGACCTTCAGAGGAGTTTTCAGAGACTGAATCACAGGAGAGAAGAGTGCCTATTATTCTTCCACGGAGAAGGTGGTGCTTTCAAACCACCCACCTTGGGATTGGCAGTGCAATCCACTAATACCAATAAGCTACCAGAGCTCCCTGTGAAAATGTATAAGA
>NW_006399882.1:7398326-7403687 GCF_000299155.1 Elephantulus edwardii | reverse complement strand
TCTTTACCCACTTATTTCCCTGCTCCACCATCCACCAGGATACCCATCCACTTCTACCCCCTCCCTTCACATCTTTCAAAGGGAGATAGAAATAGATGTTCACATTGTTGGACTATTTATTATAAAGCAAAGTTAATGGAGGTTTTTTTTTTTAAATGCTGTTTTGTTGTTTGGGGTTGTTTTGGGTTTTTTTTGTATATACTGGTTTGTTTACAAAGTTCATATACATTGTTTTTCATGCTGGATCCTTCCATTTCCTTTACAACACCCTCCCTCCACTCATCAAATTGTGCAACCGTATGATTAACATTCCCCTCATCCTCAGCCCTTGCTCCCACTATCCCCACCTTGCATCTTCATGCTCATTCTACAATAATGGTTTTATATATTTATACTTAGGGGACTGAGTTAGTTCACTCAGTATAATGTTCTCTAAGTCCTCCCATGTTAGGTAGTAATTTACAAAATCATCGCTCCTGCATGCTGCATAGTATTCTATCATGTGAATGTACCATACTTACTCAATCCTTTCGATTGTGATTGGACATTTGGGCGGTTGTCATATTTTTGTTATGGTGAATAATGCTGCTATGAACGTTGGTGTTCAAGACTCCATTTGTGCCTCAGTTGTCATTCTCTCGGGGTATATTCCAAGCAGTAGAATAGCTGGGGTCATATGGAATTCCTATGTTTAGCTTCTTGAGAAACCATCAAACTGCCTTCCAGAATGGTTGTACCATTTTATAATCTCACCAACAATGTATAAGAGATCCTATCTCTTCACATCCTTTCCAACATTTACTACTTCCTGTCTTCTTAAACTTTGCTGCTGCTACTGGAGTAAGATGGTATCTCATTGTGGTTTTGATTTGCATCTCTCTTATTGCCAGTGATTTGGAGCATTTCTTCATGTATCTGTTGGTCATCTGAATATCTTCCTCTGTGAAAAGTCTTTCAATGTCCTTTGCTCATTTTGAAATTGTGTGATCAATCCTTTTTGTGTGGAAGCCCTGTAAGATTCAGTAAACTTTTGATATGAGACTATTGTCTGAAATGGTATTGCTAAACATTTTTTTCCCAAACAGTAGGTTTTCCACTCTGTTGGAAAATGTTTTTGGTGAGCACATGGATTTAATCTTTAAAAGGTCCTGTTCATCATTTGTTTTCCTCCCCAGATTGTGCATTTCTGGCTGTATTTGGCAGTCTCTTTATATGATAGACTGGGCTGTCCCTGTTTGTCTTTGATGAACTTCATTGTTTCAGGCTTTACTCCCAGGTTTCTGATCCACCTTGCATTGATTTTTGTGTATGGTTTGAGATGTGGATCCTGTTTCAGCTTTCTGCTGGTAAAAGTCCAATTTGCCAGTACTATTTATTGAAGAGGTTGTCATTTCCCCATTTGATAGTTTTTATTTCCATGTCGAATATCAGTTATCCATAGATAGTTGAGTCTGTTTCTGGGTTCTCATTTCTGTTCCATTGGTCTTTGTGCCTGTCATTGTACCAGTACAATTTTTGGATATTGATCTTATATCCTGCCATTCTACTAAATTGGTCTACTAGCTCTAACAGTTTTTTGTTGAGTCCTTGTGGTTTTCTGTGTACACTGTCATATTATCTGCATATAGTGATAGTTTAACCATCTCTCTGCTGATCCAGATGCTTTTTCTTTCCTTCTATACTGAATAGAAGTGGTGATAGTGGGCATCCTTGTCTGGTCCCTGTTCACAAGATAAATGCTTTTAGCCTTTCTTCATTGAGAATGATACTGATTCTTGGTTTTATACATATAGTTTTCACTATGCTGAGGAAATTCACTTCTATTCCAATTTTGCTGAGTGTCTATCAGAAAGGGGTGTTGGATTTTGTCAAATGCCTTTTTTAAATCAATTGCTAAGATTATATGGTTCTTGTTATTTGATTTGTTAATATGGTGAATTATGTTGATTTTTTTCTTATGTTGAAGCATCCTTGCATACCTGTTATGAATCCTACTTGGTCATGATGAATTATAATTTTTTTTGTGCTTTTAGATTCTGTTGGCTAGGATTTTTTTAAGCATTTTTGCATCTATATCCATGAGAGATATTGATCGGTAGTTTTACTTCTCAGTAAATATCTTTGCCTGCTTTTTATCTTAAGGTTATGCTTGCTTCATAAAATGACTCCAGGAGTGTTCCTTCTTTTTCAATTTTTTAAAACAATTTAAGTAGAATTGGTGATAGATCCTTTCTCAATGTTTGGTAGAATTCAGCTGTGAAGCTATCTGATCCAGGACTTTTCTTATGGGGAAGTCCCTTTATGACCTGTTCAATTTCTTCTTTTAATACTAATATTTTGGTCTAAATTACATGAGTATTTCTGAAATGTGTCTATTTATTGACCATATAACCCAAATCCAAATCCCCTACTAATAGCTTAATTCTAGTTCACAGTGTCTCTGCATTAGGTTTCTAAAAGGAGACTGGTATCTTTTCTTCTTGGTTCAACTGGTGGATTTAAACTACCAACCTTTCAGCCAGCAGGAAAACTGTACCCCTTGTTGTTGTTGTCTACCATCAAGTCACCTGCAACTCATAGTGAACTTATGTACATTAACTCTGAAACCTGCCCTATCCTGAGTCAATCTCATTGTATCCAACAGACTCAATCCCATTTTTCCAGTCACTGAGTCAATCCATCTCATCCTGGATCTTCCTCTCCTGCTCTATACCACCATTCTCCCAAGCATGATGTATCTCTCCAAGGACTGGTCCTTCCTGGCCATGAGTCCAAAATATGTGAGGCAGAGCTTCAAAATCCTTGCCTCCAGGGAATAGCCTGGTTTCATCCTCTCCAGGACAGAAATGTTTATTGTCCTGCCAGTCCACGGTATATTCAACACTCTTCTCTAGCATGAATCCATAAAGGCATTATTTCTTCTATCATCCTGAGTAATTTTCCAGCTCTCAAATGCATAGCAAGAAACTGTGAAGGTCAAACCTGGATCAGGCACACCTTAGTCTCCAGTTGGTCTTCAGTACTCTAGAGAGATCCCAGGCCACAGATTTTCCCAATACAATTCATCTTTGATTTCCTGATTGATGGTGTCAAGAGTGTTGATTGGGAACCAAGCAAGCTGAAATGAAAAACAATCTCAATCTCTTCTCTCATCATTATGAAGTTGCCAATTGGTTCAGTGATGAGAATCTTTGTTTTCTTGGTGTTGAGCTTCAATCCATATTGAAGACTACAGTCTTTGACCTTCTGCAGCAAATGCCTCATGTCCTCTTTAGTTTCAGCAAAGTTGTGTCATCTGCATAATGCAGGTTTTTGATGAGACTCTCTCCAATTCTGATGCCAAATTCCTCCTCCTAAAGTCCAGCCTCTTGAATGATCTATTCTGCATATAGATTGAAAAGATGTGGAGACAGAACACGTCCCTGATGCACACCTTACTGATCCTGAACCACGAAGTGTTTCCCTGCTCTGTTCTGACTACTGCTTCCTGTTCCAAGGATGGGTTTTGCATGAGCACAATTAAGTGTTCTGAGATCCCCATTCTTCTCAAGGTTAGGCACAATTTGTTATGATCCACACAGTCAAATGTCTTTGCTTTGTCAATGAAACACAGATTGACATTCCTCTGCTTTTGGCCAAGATCCATCTAATGATGGATCCTTAATGCCACGGCCTCTTCTAAACTCAGCTTGCACATTTGGCAATTCTCTGCTGTTGTGCACTACTTTACCTATATTGCCTAGTTAAAATTCCCCTTGTAAATTTTATATGGATGGACCAGATGACAGATAAGGTAGTCCTAGAGAGTTTCAATGTTAACCCAAAGGCCATGCTTTTCTGGCTGTTTAAATTCTAGTCATTCTGCAGGAGAATGATGGATAGTCCCAAGTGGTATGATTTAGGCTATGAGTTTGAACTGACTAATGACACTGAGGCCAAAAGAAGGAGGGAATGAGATCTGATGACATAAGCCAAAATCTGTAGAAAGTATTTTCTAACAGTTGTGTGGCCTAAAGTAAGTTTGTGTGTGTGTGTGTGCGCGCGCGCGCACGTGTGTGTGTTAGGGAACCTGATTGCTGAAAGAATAGGTCTAAAGGATCGCTGTCGGTTGGCTTTCTGATGATGTTACATTTAGTTGTTTTGACAAACTCTCAGCTCAAACAAGTTCCATTCTTCTCCTTGTACTCAGTTCTTCAGAGAGTAAATGACTGCAGAGATGCTACAGTTCTGCTAAAGAATTTCAGCTTTGTGGTGGATATTTGTCCTTTTTTGGTTCCTCAGATCTGAGCTCTGTGCACAATGGTGTTGCCATAACCTCAGAAGGCCAGATACTTGCTTTCTCCATCTTTCTTACAGCTGGGTACAGGTCTGTGACAAATCATACAAATTTATATGATACTTAAACAATAGGATGGTTATATAAAGGGGTGGGTTTTTTCTTTTGATACATCATTTTCCAAATTCTTTTTTACTTCTGGATTTTTTTCTCTCAGAGAATAGAAGCTGGGTGCATGTCCTTTTAAATCAGCTTTGATTTGAATTATAGCTTGGCCACTGTAAAAGGAATCCAGGCAGTTTGGGGACAGCTGAGTCTAACCTCCAGTAACTAACTCCACAAAGGAGAACCGTCCCCATCAACAACACCCACAGCACAAAATCCATTTCCACAAGTTCAGATATGTTTCCCATGCTCCTGTATCTACTTCTACCAATTCAAACTCCATTTGTTGCTCTCACAGCTTTTTCTGTTCTACTTCTGGACATACAATACATCATAATGACTACATAGAATCATACTCACATTTGTATGGTTAACTAGAGAAGTTAACAGGTTACAGTTCAGATTAGCAACAAGATATAATTCCTCCATAAAACGGTTTCTCACATGTGCTCACAGGCAATTAATCTTCAGCCTCATAGTTTAGGTCAGTATTATAAAGTTCTCTTAGTCCTGTCAATGATGATACTCTTACCAATCCTCCAGTAACACTGGGCAAAGGGACCTGGCTCTCGCTCCATTTCAAGATGGCTCTGTCTCACATCGGTTTCTGGTTTGTGACTGCAAAAAACCACTCCTCTCCTTTAAATCCCAGTCTGATTTGTTCAGGAATCATTGGCTCTGAAGGAAAATGCTGCAAACTCAGCTTCATCTTCTTTATTAGTAGAGAGATTCCCAATTATGCTTCTAAATCTGCTCTATTTAAACCTCATGGAACGGCAAAACTGACGAATCCTGTCAGGGGTCTTTACCCACCTGGTTTGCATATTCCCACCCAGGCATGCGGTGAAATCAATGCTAATGTGCTAGAAAAGTCATTTGTTTACTCGACAGCCACTTGTTAACTGTTTAGGGAAAATTAA
>NW_006399882.1:7389059-7389572 GCF_000299155.1 Elephantulus edwardii | reverse complement strand
TAACAACACAACAACAATCTACTTGCTATCCCTTCATGGATTGTATATGTGATTCAATTAATTTGTATTTTATACATGTTAGTCTTCAATTTTAAAAAGTATTTTAAACGTAAAAATCACATGATAGTTAATTTTAGCCAGCTATATACTTGGCTTACCTGTATATGCTTTTGCAGAAATATTGTTTAAGCTGGTAATATTAAAACTATTTTATGAGCCTTAAAGATAGTTGAGATAGGGGAGCTCTGGTGGCCTAGTGGCAAGAAGCTGCACTGCAGTCCCAGAGATATGTGGTTCGAATCCACCAGATGCTCTTCTGGAGAAGGAGGGGCAATCTCTTTCTGTAACAGTCAGATCTGATTTGATGGTACACACAAAAACAATAATAAAATAAAAAATTTTAAAAAAGATAATTGAGATCATTAAGGTCCCTGAAAATGGCTGTTGTTGTTGTTATGTGCCGTCGAGTCGCCTGTGACTCATAGCGACCCGATGTAGAACAGCCCTAAACTC
>NW_006399882.1:7376365-7388959 GCF_000299155.1 Elephantulus edwardii | reverse complement strand
ATCATGCTTGGGAGGGTGGAGGGACGGCGCAGGAGAGGAAGGCCCTCTATGAGGTGGATTGATTCAGTGACTGGGATAATTGGGATGGGAGTGTTGGAAACAGTGCAATTGGCCCAGGACAGAGCGGAGTTTAGGGCTGTTGTACATAGGGTCGCTATGAGTCACAAGCGACTGGACGGCACATAACAACAATAACAACAACAACAACAACAACATTCAATCTGTAATTTTTTTTTCAGTTATAAAGTGGGAAACTAATTATATTATCGTTGTAGGATTAAATGGCAACGTAAGATGGGGTGAAAAGTTACATATGAGGTGCTTAGTAAAGCAGTCACTAACAGCTATTATTTTCAAAGTTTTTGTCATTGTTAAAAATATTTTTGTTTAACTCCACAATAAATACATCAGACAAAAGAACATTTTTCAAGTATAGAGCTGAAGCTAATGTGTATTTGAACACCTAGTCCTTTAAAAGAAGTAACTAAGTCAATAACTTTGGGGGTTTCTTCTGTGCCTAGTCCATGAGGAGAAAGCTCTGGTGGGTTAGTGATAGGGAGCTACCCTGACACTCCAAAGCTGCTTCATGGAGAAAGATGGACAATCTCCACCTTGGAGATTTATAGCCTCTGAAAACTCATAGAAAGGTCAGCTATAAATCAATTCTGACTCAATGGCACCTGACAACAACAGTCCAAAGGGAGTTGTGGTGGTAACTCAAAAACTCTTTTGTTGCTTTAATTCCACCAATGGCTACTGAAGAGAAAGATGTACATTCTACTCCCATGTGATTTACTGACTGAGAAATCTGCTGGCAGGTCAGCAGACTGATTGCAACTCAAAGACAACAAGTTTTGAGTTGGACTTGTTCTTTGGGTGGTGCAGATGGCTAAGAGCTGGATTATTAATCAAAACTTTGGTTGTCTGACTGTTCTAATCTTTGATCTTCTGCAGTAAGCACTTCGAATTTTCTTCCCTTTCTGCAGGCAGGGGTGTGTCAACTACCTTATATAGTTTGTTGATGAATCTTCCTCCAATCCTGACCTGGATCTAATATCAACCTTAGTGTTAGAAGTGAGACTGCAGACAGCATGAGAAAGTTTTATACTCACTCAAGAGCTGCTGTCAGGTTGTTCCTGGCTCATCTTTCTCCCGAGGAGCCGCTGACAGAATCAAGTTGATGGAGAGGCTCAGACTTATGCTTCACAGCACAGTGCGACATGAACTATGTCACAAGCCTGCAGAATTTTGTACAGCAAACACTGATATATTGTAAATATCTTTTGAAAATAATATAAACAGTGACTATACACATGGACCTCATTGAATGAAATACACTAATGAAATGCAGTACATCTGTGGAAAGAAACGAAGAAACGCAGTTATCTGTTAGAACGTGGCCAAGTACTGTGGAACAGACCATCAACTGTTTACATAAAGTTCCAGATGAAGGTGAAGAAAAAGAAAACAAGTCGGGCCAAAATACCACCCATTGTATACCTGACAAGAGTTTAGATACCATCTCACAAACAGGTTTGATACAGTGACTATTCATGACTAAGATCAAACTCATTGTAGGATGACATCAGGATATTATACATCAAGTCAAAGAACATATTGTTGTAGTCATCATAAAAAAGAACATTTAAGGAAAGTAAATAAAGAAAAGACCAAAGAGGTGTCAAAAGAAATTGAAAATTACTCTAGAATATAAATTAGCTATAGTGAATTGATGAAATAAGAGAGTTAAACAGAAGAGTTAGAGAGGCAGCTGGGGAGATGAGCACCGGGAAATTCTCGAATCTGGAGTTAGAAAACAAAAAAGACAGACGTGCTTAATATTTCTGAAGCTGAAAGACTTGAGACTTTAGACTTCAACTAAATATTCAAACTTCAAAGAACAATAGTGAAAGTTTCTATGGGCAAAATATTGCATGATCTGGAAAACATCAAAGGAAGATGGAAAGAACACACAGAGAAACTGTACCAAAAGTAATTTGTCAGTACTGAATCATTGCAGGAGGTAGCATATCATTAAGTACAGATAGCACTGAAGGAAGAACTCCAAGTTGCACTGAAAGCTTTGATGAAAAACAAGGCTCCAGGAATTGACCCAATATCAATGAAGATATTTCAACAAAAGATGTAGTGCTGGAAGTTCATTCATCCATGCCACAAAAATTAATAGACAGTTACCTGGTCAAGAGAAGACGTCCATATTTGTGTCTGTTTCAAAAATACTTGATCCATTTGAATGTGTAAAATATCAAACAGTGTTATTAATATCACATGCAAGTACAATCTGGCTGAAGAGAATTAAAAATCAGCCCAAGCAGTACATTGACAAGAAATTGCCAGAAATTCAAGCCAGATTTAAAAGAGTATGTATAATGAAGGATATCATTGCTGACATTAGATGAGTTTTGACTGAAAGCAGAGAATGCCAGAAGGATTACTTGTGTTTTATTGACTCCGTAAAGTCATTTGACTGTGTGAATAATAATAAATTATGGATAACACTTTAAAAACCATAAATTTCAGAACACTTAATTTTTCTCATGAGAAATACCCAAGAATCAGTTTGAGCAAAGCAGAAGGATACTATGTGGTTTAAAATCAAGAAGGTTTGTGTTAGCATGCCTGTATGCTGAGGAAATATCTCAAGAAATTGGACTAAGAAGAAGAATATGGCACCAGTACTGGAAGAAAACTCATTAATAAGCTATTATACGCAGAAAAATAATCTCCTTGCCTACTGAAAGTTAGACAAAGAAGAGACTGAGATTGTTAACAGCTTCAACTTGCTTGGTTCCACAATTAGCACTCTTGGCACCAGCAGCCAGGAAATCAAAAGATGAATTCAATTTGGAAAATCTCCTGTCAGGGACCTCTCTAGAGTACTGAAGGGCAATGATGTCAGTCTAGAGACTAAGGGGCACCTGATCCAGGCCATGGTCTTCTCAATTACTTGCTGTGCATCAGAGAGCTGGACAATGACTAATGATGATAGAAGAAGAATCAATGACTTCGAGCTGTGATGCTGGAGAAGAGAACATACCAAGATAACAAACAGGTCTGTGCTAGAGAGGTTGAAAACAAGCTGCTCCTTTGAGGCAAGGATTTTTGAAGCACCATCTCACCTACTTTGAGCAGATGGCCAGGAGGGACTTGTCCTTGGAGAAGGATATCATGTTTGGAAGGAAGAGGGACAGTGCAGGAGAAAAAGACCTAGGATGAGATGGATTGACTCAGGGACTGGAGAAATGGAATTAGGTTTTGCAGAGACAATGAGATTGGGTCAGAATAGGGCAAGATTCTGTATATAGGTCCATTATGAGTCACAGGCAACTTGATTGCACATACAACAGAATAAATGAAAATTAAGAGAACTGCTTTCTTATGAAAGTCAAAGTCTTCAGTATGGGTGATAATTAAACATAAATATGTTCATAATTGAACCAATAAGTAACATCATGATAACCAGACAAAGATTATCATTTCCAAGGGCTTCTATCAACACCCAAGGAAACGGCAGTCAAGAAATCAGAAAATGAATTGCATTGGGTGAATCTGTTGCAAGGGATATTTTTAAAGTACTCAAAAGCAGAAATGTCATTGTGAAAACTAAGAGGAACCTAACTCTACTCATCTGTTTCCCAATACCACAAAAAGGAATGAATAAAAATCTAACTTCTCTATAAACATTGTTAAAATCACAATTAAAATAAAATTTTCTTTTTAAAAAAATCTGAACAATGAGTAAGGAATATTGAAGAAGGTTGATACCTTTGAATTAAGGCATTGATGAAGAATGTTGATTTTATCATTAACTACCAGAATAACAAACATATCTGTCTGGGGGAAAGTACAGCCATCATGTTCCTTAGAAGCAAGGATAATGGGACTTCATCTCACGTATCTTAAACTTGTTGTCAGGAGAAGCCAGGACCTAAACAAAAACATCAACTTCATATAGCAGAAGGTCAGCAAAAAAAGAGGAAGAACTTCAATGAGATGGGTTGATCCAGAGACTGCAATGATTGATTCAAACATGGCAACTATGGTACAATGACCTAGGACTAAGAAGTGTTTTGATCTTTTGTACATAGAACTGCTATTAGTTGGGCCCAACTCCAAGGCATTTAGTAACGGTTGTTCCCTTATTCAGAAAGAAATACAGGAAGGTTAAAAGATGGCTTGCTGGTAAGGAGTCACAGTGCCAACTCAAAGGCAGATGGTTCAAACCCACCAATTGCACCAAAAGAGAAAGATGGACAATCTCCTCCCATAGGAGAAATTGCCTCTGAAACCTCACTGGACGGTCGGCTATGAATCAGTTTATACTCATAACAATGAGAAAGGTTGCCTATTGGAGATGGATGAGAACAGGTGGAAGGAAGTGGGAAATGGAAATGGCTTAACAAACATGAGAGATGAATGAAACTATCTGACAGAATCCTGAATTTTAAAACCTTGTTAATGTCATTAGTCTCAAAGAATAAATATTTAATTGAAATTAATCAAGATGTAACAGAGAAAATTAACTAAATAAAAACTGTAACAAAAGAATCTGATTGAGTTACAAATGACAAATGTAATTCCCTGAGATGAGGTGAATATTTTCAGTATATAATGCAAAGCTAAAAACTATACACACATGTTGAAATCTAGTTACATTCTCTTTTTACAGCTATTTGGATCATAAATGCTGGCACTAACTTATGTGCATTTGAGAATCAAGTAAGGCAGTACATAAATTATGGATAAGATGTAGGTTTCTCACTCTCAAAGAAAAGATACAAATAAGACTAGGGGGAAGACTGCAGTGTTGGACAGGAATTTAAGTTATCAGTATGAAGTTATGGTTATATACACATTTATACACACAGATATTGCTAGATGTAGAAATAGATGCAGTTGTATATGTATGTGTATTAGCAAACACACATACATTTCCTAGAGTTTTCTGTTGAAGGACAGAGAACTAATAAAAACAGTGACACTTCAATAGCCATAAACGAATATGGTTCCTAGCTCTTGTCTCTAATAAAATTCTCCAATAAAAAAGAACAAGGGTATCTCAGAGAAATGATTGATACCAGGGCTTGAGCACAGAAAGTATAAAATGAGCTTCAAATATATTATGGTTCCAGAAATTTAAAAAGTACTTAAAAATGATTAGGTCAATTGCACATATGTGCTCATTGAAGTGTTGTTCACAACAATAAAAAGATAGCAACAACTTAAGTGGCCATCAAAGAATGAATGGGTAAACAAAATGTGATATATGCATAGAATAAAATGCTGCACAGTTACAAAGAATTATAATGAGTCTGCAAGGCAGCACCCAATAGATGGAGAAGTGCTTGCGATTGTTAACATTTTCAACTTTCTTGGGTGCACAATCAACACTCTTGGTACCAGCAGGCAGGAAATCAAAACACAAATTGGATTAGGAAACTCTGCTGTCAGGTACCTCTCTAGAATGTTGAAGGGAAAAGATGTCAGTCTAGAGACTAAGGTGTGCCTGATCCAGGCCATGGTCTTCCCAATTGCTTGTTATGCATCACAGAGCTGGACAATGACTAAAAATGATAGAGGAAGAATTGATGCCTTTGAGTTGTAGTGCTGGAAAAAAATTATCAACATAAAATGGACTGCCAAGAGAACAAACAGGTCTGTCCTGAAAAGGGTGAAACCAAGTTTCTTTTTTGGAGGCAAGCATTGTAAAGCTGTCTCACATATATTGGGCATGGTGCCAGTGGGACCAGTCCTTGGAGAAGGACATCATGCTTGGGAGGGTGGAGGGGCAACTCACGAGAGGAAAACCCTGGATGGGTTAAGAGAATTGGGGAGAAAGAATTGAAACTGTCAGCAATTTCATCTTACTTAGATCCACAATCAACAACCTTAGTACTAGCAGTCAGAAGATCAGGAGATTTATTGCTTTGGGCAAGTCTGCTATCAGGGACCTCTCCAAAAAACAGAAGAGCAATGATGTCTGTTTCAAGACTCAGGCGCATCTGATTCAGGGCGTGGTCTTTTCAAGCACTTGTTCTGTACCTGAGAGCTGGACAGTGATGAAGGATGACTGAAGAAAAATTGGTACCTTTGAGTTGTAGTGTTTTAGGAAAATACTGGGTATCTCATGAACGGCCAAAAGAACAAACCAATATGTCTTTAAAAGAGTACCATCAGAGCGTTTCTTGGAGGCGAGGATGTTGAGGCTTCTTCTCACCCATTTTGGGCATGTTGCTTTAGGAAAGATTATTCCTTGGAAAAGGGATATCTTGCTTGGAAAGGTAAAGAGTAAGCGAAAAAGAGGAAGATCCACAATGAGATGATTGACATGGTGACTGCTTTAATGGGCTCAAGTGTATCAGAGATGATGAAGATGGCACAGGACAGGACAGAATTCAGGATTGTTATTCTTAGGGCCACTGAGTCATACTTGACTTGATTGTACTTAACAACAACACATTTAGGCTACAACAGTAATAACAACCACAAAATATGTAAATGGTTACATGTTGTTCTTGTTATATGCCATCGAGTCACCTGCAACACACAATGACCCTCTATACAATAGCACTGAATCTTGTCCTATCCTGAGCCAGTTTCACTGACCCTGACACACCTACCCCATTAATCTAGTTTCTGTGTCAATCTATCTCGTCCAGGATCTTCTTCTCCTGTGTTTTCCCTCCACCCTTCCAAGCATGATGTTCTTCTTGAAGTACCAGTACCTCCTGGCCACATACCCAAAGTATGTGAGATGAAGCTTTGAATTCCAGCTTCCAAGGAGAAATTTGGTTTCACCCTCTCCTAGCTAGACTTATTTGTTTTCTTGGCAGTCCATGGTATGTCCAAGACTCTTCTCCAGCACTACAATTCAAAGGGATGAATTCTTCTTTTGTCATCCTTAGTAATTGTCCAGCTCTTGGATGCATAGTAAGTAATTGTGGAGATCATGTCCTGGATTAGGTGCACCTTAGCCTAAAGTTTGACATTGTTGATTTTTTTGTACTCTGGAGAGGTCCCTGAGAGCAGATTTTCCCAATGCAATTTATCTTTTGATTTCCTGACTGTTGGTGCCAAGACTGTTGATTGTGGAGCCAAACAAGATGTATTGTTAACAATTTCAATCTCTTCCCCATCTTTGTCTTCTTAATGTTAAGCTTAAATCCATTTTGAAGACTACAGTCCTTGACCTTCTGCAGCAAGTGCTTCAGGTCCTCCTCAGTTTCAGCAACAGGGTGTATCATCTGTGTAACGTAGGTTGTTAATGAATCTTTCTCTAATCCTGATGCCATGTTCCTCTTCATATAGCCCTGCTTCCCGAATGATCTGTTCTGCATATATATTGAAAACTTATGGAAACAGGATGCAGCCCTGACACACTCCTTTCCTGATTTTGAACCATGCAGTGTTTCCTTGCTTTCTCCTGAGGACCGCTTCCTGGTCCAAGTATAGGTTTTGCATAAGCACCATCAAGGGTTCTGGGATTTCCATTTTCCTCAAGGTTAGCCACAATGTGTTGTGATCCACACAGTCAAATGCTTTTGAATAGGCAATGAAACACAGATAGATATCCCTCTGATACTCTTTGCTTTCTCCCAAGACCCATCTAACATTGGTAATAATGTTTCTAGTGCCACAACTTCTTCTAAACCCAGCTCATATTTCTGGTAGTTTTCTGTCAATGTACTATTCCAATCATTTTTGGATCATCTTCAGCATGATTTTGCTTGCTTGTGATTGGAGTGATGCTGTTTATTAATTTCCACACTCTGTTGAGTCACCTTTTTTTTCTAATGGGAATAAATATGAATTTCTTCCAGTCAGTTGGCCAAGTAATTGTCCTCCAGATTTCTTGGCACACATCCAGGACAGCATCTGCTTGTTGAAATGTGTCAATTGGTTTTCCATCTGTTCCTGGGGCTCCCCCTCCAAGTCCTCAAATATATGTGTGAGTGTGTGTATGCATGTGTGTGTAACACATGTACGCAAATACATATGCAATAAAGCATATAGGTGTCACAGTCATGAATCCCCTCAAACATAAACTAAACAGCTCAAAGGACTGCCATACAGGGGTCCTTGGATCCTTAGGATCACAGTTTTGTGGGAAAACTCAGTCAAATACACAGCATCATCTATAAAGTATATATTTCACATCCTAGCTTATTAAGTAGCGTCTAGGATCTTTAAAGCGGGTGAGTGCACATGGTAGGTGCAATTGTTGGTTTCTACTCATATGGAACAAAAGAGAAAGAAGTAAAGGCTCAAATAGAAATTAGTCTACAAAACCAATTGCCTATATGAATTACATAGTCTCACCTATCCAGACACCAGAAGAATTAGACGACACTTTGGCTACCACTATTAACCTTTTAGACCACAGTAAGTGGGCTCAGATAGAATGGGGAGAAAAGTGTAGAGGAAAATTAAAATTCTTTAAACAGGTCAAATTTTCCGGACTGGTAAAGACTAGAGGAAATGGTAACCTTTAAACTTGGAAATGGACACTGCTTCCAGATGTCACCCTTAACATAAGTAACAGATTGGTTCATAAAATAAATATTAACCCTGCATACTGTGCTGCTTTCTTTTTAAAAAAATCGTCTTTTTGAGAGCAAATGAACATTTTTTCTAAAGCAAAAGTGAGAAAATCAGAGGGATCAGAAAAGCTGAATTAATGGAAATGTAGCAGCCAGAAGAGCAAAATGGTACAAGCTGACACATTGTAACCATTGCCCCTGAACAATGTGGATAGATACTGTTCATGGAAAACTACTCTGGTATGTAAATTATCACCAAAAACTTAGTAAAAAGCTTTTGGAAATTAGAAACTAAAACAAAATTGGTGTTGCATTGTTTAAAGAATCCTAAGGCCAATTTGAAGACATTCTCAATCCACTTCCTAAACAATACGCCTCTGGAAACTCTCTGAAGTTTAATAAATGATGCTAGTTATAGAAAGGCTTCAGGTCTTTTGTTCATAGGGTTACTATGAATCGTGCTCAACTCGATGGCAATCAACAACAACAACAACAAAATATATACCAAAATAGTGGATTACAACAGGTTGAGTAAAATAAATACAAATATTTGCTGATACTAGATTATTAAATGAAGAAATCAACAGAGGGAAGGGATAGCTCTTCATTATTATGGTAGAATTATAATTTTACCACAGACAGAATGTCAGAAATAGAAAAGGGCCATTTGGTGAAGAGTAAAATTAGTGACTCTAAGTATGATGAGTAACAAGAAATCTGCATGATGTCAAACTATCTGCCAACAAGATATTTGTGAATTAGAAAGGGGAAAATAGAAAAATCTGAGAGACACATCTTTATAAATAAAAAAAAGAAAGCAGAGAAATGTGACAGACACCATATTTACATGTGGACAGGCTAACATCAGTAATAATGAGACAGATTAGCATCATGTATTTCCTAAGAGTAGGCACTAAGAAAGAGAAAAGCACTTCTCTGATAGTCTTATTCAAAGTGCATAACCTAAAAAAGGAAGCATCTCACAGACCCAGACTGCGGCAGGGCTTTGTACAAAAGAAATGACCTGTGTTCATCAAGTGCCAATAAGGAGACCTGAGAGTGGGATGCATGAGGGGGATCCTGGACCAAAAGAAGCACATTTGTGGAATAATTAGTGAAATGTAAATAATGTCTGCAGAACAGTTAATAGTGTGCTAACAATGTTAATTTCTTGGTTTTAATAATTGTCCATGATTAAGGCAACAAGTTAACATTTGGGAAAGGTGGTTAAAAGTTATACAGAAACTCTCTGTACTGTGTTTCGTAATGTATTTTTGTTAAAACAGAAATTATTATGAAGTGAAAAGCTATTAATTAGAGAGAAGATTATTGACTGTTGTTACAAGGAGTGCCAATTTGGAGAAAAGTATGAAGAAACCTATATTCTAGAAATAGTCTCTGTTTTGATCTGGTTGGGGGTGTATGAATTTATAAATATATATATTACATTGAGGAGTATATTAAGACTTATGGATTTTGACATTTGCAAGCAGTCATTCAAGGTATAACAATTAATATATTTTCACCAACGGCAACAAAGGAGAGTCTGGAATAGGATATTGCTTATTATTATCATATAGAAATGTATCTTATGCTATCAGATCAGAAGGCCTAAACAGTTAAGGTTCCCATTATTAAAAATTTTGGTCAAAGATTTTATAGAAGAATCCTGACCAAAAAGGGGGGATTCAGGAAAAACATTAACATTTCCATTGAATCTTGTCTTTCTAGAGTCAAGAACTTTGGAGGAGTCCCTAAAATTATTGGCCTGAAAGAATAAATATTGAAACAAAAATATATCTTTCAGTCTACTCAAAACCAATCAGCAGTTTAGCTTAATCCGTAAAGAATGTCTTCCTTTCCTAAACACCTATGTTTACTGTGGCTTTCTTCACAATATCAAAGAGTTGGAAACAACCTAAGTGCCCGTCAACGAATGGATAGAGAAGCTGTGGTACATTCACACAATGGAATACCATGCTGCACTGAAAAACAAGGAACTCATGAAATATTATGCAAAATGGGTGACCCTGGAGGACATTATACTGAATGAAATATCTCAGTCATAAAAAGACAAATACTGCATAATGCCACTCTTATAAAACAGGACTGACATCGCGGTTGGAGAAACCTAAGAAAAGAGATAAATACTGTATACTGCACTGAAGAAGATGAGGGAGAGAACTGTTTAAAAGGACTATATGATTAGGTATAATTTTCCTGACAAGATTCTAGAAAAAGAAATGCATAGTAAAGTGGACTGTGAGGGGAGCTCTGGTGGCCTAATGGCAAGAAGCTGCACTGCAATCCCAGAGGCGCATGGTTCAAATCCACCAGATGCTCTGCCGAGGAAGGAGGGTAAATCTCCTCCTGTACCAGTCAGATCCGATTTGACAGTACACACACACACGCAAATAATAAATAAAGTAAAATAAAAAATTTTAAAAAGTGGACTGTGGACTTGAGGGTGGGGGGACTGTATATCAGTGAAAGAATTTTTTTTCTTTTCAAAGAGAAAAACAAACTGGGGGAGAAGGGTGGGCAAGGAGGAAAATTGTGCAACAATGAATGAATGAGGGGAAATTAAATGGAAAGAATATGCTGTAAGAAATATATATGTTCCATTTAAAAATCATTAAAAAAAATGTCTTCTTTGAGTACTGCACGCTTGGGAAACTTGGGAAGCAGTGGGTTTAGGTTGATGGAGGATGAACAGCTTGGAAAAGGAAAGTGAGAATGATTGCACCACATCAAGAATATAACTGTCATTGAATTATATATGCAAAAATAATTTAATTGATACATCTTCTACTATATATGTTCTCAACAACAACAATAACAAAACTATAAGAAATTAAACAACTATGAGATACCATCTAACCCCAGTAAGAATAGCAAAATTTAGCAGAACAGCGAACATTAAATGCTGGCAAGGTTATGGAGAAACTAGAACCCTTATTCACTGTTGGTGGGAGTGTAAAATGGTGCAACCACTGTGAAAGGCAGTATGACACTTCCACAAAAAGTTGTGAATAGAAATAACATTTGACCCAGCAATTCCACTACTGGGAATTTGCCCTAAAGAAACCAGAACTGCCACCCAAGCAGATATATGCACACCCATGTTTATTGCGGCTTTGTTCCCAATAGCAAAGAGCTGTAAACAACCCATCTGCCCACCAACAAATGAATGGATTGAGAAGCTCTGGTATATTCACACAATGGAATACTCTGCTGCATTGAAGAACAAGGAACTCATGAAATATTATGCAAAATGGATGACCCTGGAGGACATTATGCTGAGTGAAATATCTCAGTCACAAAAGGACAAATATGCATAGGGCCACTGTTGTAAAACAGGACTGACATCAGGGCTGAGGGAAGACAGAAAAGGAGGGGAGGAATAATGTATATTGCATTGAAACAGATGAGGGAGAGAACTGTCTACAAGGGATCTATGTATGGGTATTCTTGTCATTACAGAAGTCCAGAGTGAAGGCTGCATAGTGGAGTGGACTTGGCGGGAGAGATTGGGTAACAATGGAAGAGTTTTTCTTTCTTTCCAAGGAGAAAAGTGAATTGGAGGGGTAAAGAGAAAAGTGAAACAATGAATGACTGGAAACCATAAGTCTCTGTAAATTTTCATTAGAATTAATTTTAAAATTTTTAAAAAAGAAGTAATGAAACAAAACAATAAAAAAGGGTAATACATTGGAAAAAACTAAAAAATTATTTTTTTAAAATTTATAGGCTGGATTTTATGCATGTAGTTCCTTAATTTTAGTAAGTATTTTGAAAAGCAAAGATACAATGATGGTTATTTTATGTGTCAACTTGGATGGTCAAACTGTTAACAGTGGTTTTATCAACTCTGAAAATTGCACTGGAAAGCAGAGAAGCCAAAGCACAAGGAAGAATTCAAGATACTAAAGAGTTGAATAGAAGATCTCAAAAGGCAGCATGGGATGACAAAGTAAAATATTACAGTGAAATGTGCAAGGAGCTAGAGTTAGAAAATCGAAAGGGCCGAACT
>NW_006399882.1:7363106-7373670 GCF_000299155.1 Elephantulus edwardii | reverse complement strand
TGTGTGTGTGTGTGTGTGTGTACCGTCAAATTGGATCTGACTGGTACAGGAGACTGCCCCTCCTTCTCCAGCAGAGCATGAGGTAGAGTCTGGGTTTATTTCTCCCCGCCAGGTGCCTGTCGGGGCCTGGGTTTCAGCTGTCCACACCACAGCAGTGGCTATGGATGAAGTCACAGGCGATAGATCTGGTTAATTTTTAAAAAAATCATTAATCTTATGGTCAAAAATGGCTAAGCTATGATTTACAATGATTTGGTCAAATGCTAGTCTAGTTGTCATCATGGCATGTTGTTGTTATGTTGCTGTTGATTGCCTTTGAATTGAGCATTACTCATAGTGACCCTATGAACAAAAGGCCTGAAGCCTTTCTATAAATATTGACATTTATCAAAGTTCATGGAGTTTCCAGAGGCATGTTGTTTAGGAAGTGGATGCCATTCCTGCTTCCAATCTAAAAGATTAAGTTTTGCCATTTCTACCCTAAGAAAATCTAGAAACATGTAAGTCATACAGCATTGTCTGCATACACAGAAGAGATAATCCCAATTCACCTGTGATTAAATCTATTGTCAGATTCTCTTTTGTAATGTGATGCAATGTAATGAACTTCCATAATGTACTATAAGAACCTACCACAATTTGATTTAAGATAATCAGTTGAGGTCATGCTAACAATGTACACTGAGTCCTGAACCTTATCATCTCTGAGTTATAAAAAGACCCAACTAGGCACATGCATATCCATACATACATGTAAGAGAAGTCAGCTGTTGTGTGAGGAATATATACAAGCAAAACATGCCAAAGATGTACAACTACCTGAGAACCAGTAGAGAGAGTAACACACACACACACACACACACACACACATTAACACATCAAGACCCTCATGTGAACTTTTTTCTGTTTTTAATTGAAATGTTAATGAAAGTTTATAAAGCACTTGGATTTCTATTGTTCACTGTTGCACATTTTCCTCCCTGCCTGCCCTCACTCCTAGATTGCTTTTCACTTTCACTTTGGGTAAAAGTTCTTTCATTGTCATAGAGTACCCCTCCCCAGACCACTTTACTATGCAGCTCTTATTCTGGACTCTTATGCCAATAATATCTTATTATATATTCCTTTTATACAGTTCTCTTTGTCATCTGTTTTAATGCCATGTAAATTATTTATCCCCTTTCTTCTTGGTTTCCCCCCAGCCGCCATGTCAGTTCTGTTTTATAAGAGAGGCATTATGCCATATTTGTCTTTTTGTGACTGAGATAATTCTACTCAGCACAATGTCACTCATTTTGTATAATATTTCCTGAATTCCTTGTTTTTCAATGCTGCATAGTATTCCATTGATGAATGTACCACAGCTTCTCTATCAATTTGTTTGTTGATGGACACTTGGGTTGTTTCCAGCTCTTTGCTATGGTGAACAAAGCTGCAATGAACATGGGTATGCATATATCTGCTGGGTGGCAGTTCTGTTTTCTTTAGGGTAAATTCCCAGTAGTGGAATTGCTGGGTCAAATGGTATTTTTATTTGCAACTTTTTGAGAAAGCGCCATACCGCCTTCCACAATGGTTGCACCATTTTACACTCCCACCATGTGGTGCTCGAGTGCTTTATAAATTCTAGATATAAGTCCCTTATCTGACATGTCATTACTCATTTGAACTTTTTTTTAGGATGCTAGAATTGTGAGAAAATTAATTTGTATTCTTTGAAGCCACAAGCATGTGGTACTTTTATTATGGCAACATTAGTTAGTTAAGACAGATTCTATGACCAAATATAGTTAAAAACCATAAACTCAATGGAATGGATTGAGAAATTGTGATACATTCACATGACAGAATACTATACAGCCCACGGGAGCAATGGTTTTGTAAATTATTACCCACCATGGGAAGGACTGGAGAGCATTATGCTAAGTGAACTAACTCAGTCTCAAAAAGACAAACACTGTATAGGACCATTATTGTAAAGCATGTACAAGGATCTAAGAGGGGATCTTTAAACATAGGGTGCTATAATTTGATGAGGGAACAGAGGGATTGGTGAAGGAAAGGGGAAAGTTCCAGTGGGAAAAACAATGTATATGAACTTTTTTAACTTTGTATGTAAACCAGTATAAAATAAAGGTTAAAAAATTAATAAACCCAGTGATTTGCACTAGAATAGGCTCCCACGGAAAGACAATGCTATTTAACATCATGATGCTACCCATGAGCGTAGCCAGTGCTTAAGAAGAGACACGAAATGTCAAATCCACAACCTAGTTCAGCATTAAGAGGATGTTTATATTTTCATAGGTGTTATGTGCTGGAAATCCACCAGCCCCTAAGCAAGAGAAAGATGACTTTTCTGATGGTTTACAGCCTCAGAATCCTGATAAGAGAATCACCAGCTGGTCAGCATTGACTCAGGGACAGTAGGGCGCAGCATGACCAATGCTCATCTTTTTGACTCTTCGTCAGACAATAGTTAAGGGAAATTTAATGCCTGATTTATTTTCCTTTATGAATGAGAAAACCAAGACTAAGAGAAGTGAGAAACCCCTGGACCACTCATGCAAGAATGAAGGCCCAGTGAGGCTGACTTGGAAGGTTGGACATGTCCCTGCTGTAGTACATTGCCTCAAACGAGAAGATTTGGGGTTGGATTTTTTGGTGTTGATGATTTTTTTTTTTAATTTGCGTTTCCATTCAATCATTAATACACATTATAGCTTCCATTCAATCAATAACATACATTATTGTTTCAGGTTCTCTACTAACGATTAATACTTTGCTGTGTGGATATACTACAGTTTCTTTAGTTATTTGCCTGTTGGTGGACAAATAATTTCCAACTCTTTGCTAATATAAATAGTGCTGCAATAAACATTAGTGTGACTATGTCAATTTGTGTTGCACTTCTTATTTTTCTACCGTATATGACTGGTAGTGAGATTGTTGGATGACATGTCTGTCCCAACTTCCTAAGGAGGTAATAAACTACATTCCATAGTAGTCCCACGTTTTACAGCCTCATCTCCCCACAGTGCATGAGGTCTTCAGTCTCTCCATACTCTGACCTTTATTTGTTGTTTGGGGTCTTACTAAACATTACTGTTTTTGCTGGGTCAAGAATGTAACTCATTGTTTGGATTTGCACCTCTTGGTGGATTAGTGGTAAGGAACCACACTGCCAACCCGAAAGTATGCAGTGTGAATCCACAGCTGTTCCAGGGAGAAAGATGGCCAATCTCCTTCCTGCCTCTGAAAACTCACTGGAGGGTCAGCTATAGATTGGTTCTGACTTGAGGCTATACAACAATAGCTAATGAGGGAGCTCTGGAGGCCTAAAGGGTAAGGATTTGAACTGCCAACCCAAAAGTGAGTGGTTTGAATCCACCAGCTGCTTCAAAGAGAAAGATGGACAATCTCTTCCTATCCAATTCAGTACCTCTGAAAAATCACTGAAAGTTCATCTGTGAGTCTTTCTGGCAAGATAACACGTAACAAAAACAGCTGATGATCTTAAACATTTCTTTACACGTTTGTTGTTCATCTGAATGTCTCCTTCGGTGAAATGTCTATTAAAGTCCTCTACACATTTTATGATTGAGTTGTCAAATTTTGAGCTATATTTGTTTTTTTAAAAAAGAACTCTGGTAACTCCATAGTTGTAGATCCCAAGACTCCTATTATAGTGACAATTTGTTAATGCATTTAGGTTTTTTTTTTTTTTAAAAAAATCTAATGAAAAAGAAGTTTGGACATTTATCCTTTATAAATAAGTAGAACTTTAAATGTGCAGGAGGGGGGACAAATTTCAGCATTAGCTTTTTAAAGGTTCAGCCTAAGTGCCTTTCACCACTTTTATTAATTTGATCTTAATAGATCTTGCTTCATTAACTTTCCCTTGAATTTAAGTTGAATGCCTGTCACTAATCATAATAAAATAGTAAAACAAGCTCAGGCAGAAACATTACCAAGTCAATAGCTAATGCCTTCTTTCTTGGCAAAATATTGCTTTGTGTCTCTGCCGCATACATCTGTGATTGGTCTGTTCTACCCCAACCAGCTCTCTTGCAATTTGTCCAAGAAACTTGCAACCATCTCATCCACCCACACAGTGCAGTAATTCTCTCTGTGGATGGTATCATCTGAGTTTTAAGGTCATGAGCTTTCAAGTTCTTGTACTTGGTTCAAGTTCTGATTTTATCCTTTTAAGTGCCATGACCTTAGAAAAATCATTTAACTACTCTGAAGCTTAGATTCTTTAACATAAAAATGAAAACTCTAATACTACTATCCATTGACACTGGAATGTTAGAAGAATAAATTAAATAAAGCATAAAATATTTTGCATATGCCTTGGCATGTAATCATTGTTAATTCTTATTAATTTTTTCTGGCAGGAATGATAGCCATGAGTCAGAACTGACCTGAGGGCATGCACCAATTCCTGCTCACATATCTTTGTGTAAATATTCAAGCCAAGTGGTTTTACTGAGGACTACCATGGGAGACACAAAGATTGATACTTTCAAAACAGCAAAATGAAATTATTTTATTCTGGAAATAATTGTAAAGGTAGCTAATGGGGTAAGGAAGGTACAGGAAAGGACAGAGTTCAGGTCAGCTGTTTCATAGGGTCACTGTGAGTCATACTCAACAGCTCCTAACAACAAAACAAATGTGAACCTATGATGCCCTGCCACCACTCAAATGCCAGTGGAGGCTTGCTGTTGCTAAGATGCTGAGAGTAGGTTTCAGAGGAACTTCCAAAGCAAGACAGAAATGGAAGAAAGGCCTGGTGACGGCCATCTACTTAGGAAAGTCAACAAATGTAACCCTGTGGATCATAACAAAGGACCCTGGGCATGGTGCACAACTGGGCAGTGTTTCCTTCCATTGCATGTTGGGTCTCTACAAATTTGTATCCTACTTCATAGTATCTATCAGCAATGTGCCAAACATTGTCCCAGGTACAGCGACAATAAGACAAAGTCCTAAAACCCCTTGAGCTTATATTCCACAGGGAGGAAACAAAAAATAAACAAGATGATTTCATTTATTGGAGATCATATACATTTGGCTTCTGTGCTAGAAGGTACTTGAGAAAGCCACTCAAGTTGTTTGATCTTGGAGTGTCACCTAATTCTTGTTTCTTCAGCTTTGGCCTTGCTAACTGCTTCGAGGCTGCCAGAGGAGAAGTATTGGATCAAAACATGGAAACCTCAGGCTCAACAGAGGAGACACAAATGCAAAGACCTGGGTCCTTGGCAACATATTGTGCCAGCTTCTCTTATCAATGTTACTGGTGTTTGTCACTGATTTTTGTCACTCACAGCTGAGTCTAATAGGAACCTAAACACTGGCTTATTCTCTGCTGAGGACATTCTACTTCAAACCTTAAACAAGAAGGAAATATGGAAGAAACACGGAGTTTGTTTCCTAGAAACAGAGCAGATGCGAAAGACTATCAGTGGATAACAATGCATACTGGTTTTGTAGAAGATCTGCGTGTGCAAAGACAGTGAAAAACCCAGGGTTGCCAGGAGCTGAAAGAGAACAGAGAAGGACAAACAGGTAAAGCACAGGACACTTTTAGTAGAACACATTTGTCAAAACTCACTGCTGTGAACAACACAAAGAAGGAACCCCATAGTAAACTATGGCCTTAGTTAATAGCAAAACATTGGTTCAACAGTGGTGACAAATGTACCACCAGAAAGTAAAGTAGTCATAGGAGAAATGAGATGCAAGAGGCAGGGGGTATATGAAAACTGTAATCTCTGTACAGTTGTTCTGTATATTAAAACTGCTTTGAAAAATAACATCTATGTTAATAAATTTATACCAAATATATAAACAAGGATAAAAGTGCATGACAGAGATATAAAGCATCAAATACATGCCTTATTGAATAAGAGGAAACAAGAGCAAGAAAAATGAAGGCAATAAAGACAGTAACTAGGGTAAGGCCCACCTTCATGGTTCTCTTGGTGACATCTTGTTCTAATTTTGCAGCCTGAGGCAATTCAGATTTGCCCATGAAAGTAGCAAACAAACCCATTGCCATCAAGTAGATTCTTATTTATGGCGACCCTACATGTTTCAGCATAGAACTGTGCTCGTAGAACTTTCAATGACTGAAATCTTATGGAAGAAATACCTGGGCATTGCAAACAGTTTTACACTCAGCTATCAACCAAAAGGTTGGTGGTTTGAACACCATAACGTGCAGTAGAAGGAAGGCCTGGTGATCTGCATTCATAAACATTATAACTGAGAAAATTCTACAAGGAAGGTCTATTCTGCAACACATGTGGTTACAACATCGGAATCAATTGAAAACAATGAGTGAGTTTGGTTTTTAATTGTATGGAAACAGTCAGATTTTTCTTCTGCTTGACTTAAACCACCAACTTTTCAATTACTTATACCCCAATGACACTATGTTAGTGTGAGATTTCTTAAGCAGAAAACACTCAAGCTTTGCTATGTGGCTCTCAGATAAACTCTTGTGCATTGCCTGCTTTTACAAATAAAGTTTAATTGGCATAAAGCCATGTTTACTTGTATATTGTCTATAACTGCTTTCACAGGGCAAACCCACATGTAAATAATTTCTACAGAGATCCAATGATCCTCTACATTTTATTGTTGTTGTTAGGTGCTGTCGAGTTGAATTAGGACTCATGATGACCCTCTGAACAGCAGATTTGACCTCTATCCTATCCTGTGTCTTCATCAGCTCTGACACATTTTAAGTTCATTGCTGCAGTTATGGTGTCAATCCATCTTACTGAGGGTCTTCTTATACTACAATGATCCTCTATCTTTCCAAGCATGATGTCCCTCTCAAAGTAACAGCCCCCTCCTAACAACATGCCCAAAACATGTGAGATGATGCTTTATGGTCCTTGACTCTGAGGAGCTCTTTGGCTGCACCTTCTCCATGGCATATCTATTTGTACTTTTGGCTATTCACAGGATTTTCAGTGTTCTTCTCCAACACCCCAACTCAAAAGCATCAATTCTTCTTTTACCATCCTTACTCACTGTCCAGCTCTTAGATGCATAGTAAGTAGGTGAATGAAAAGATTATGGTTTGAATCAGGTGCACCTTAGTCTTTAAACTGATATCATGCTCTTCAATACTTAGGAGAGGCCACTGACAGCGGACTTTCCCACAAGTATACATCTCCTGTCTTCTGACTGCTGGTACCAAGAGTGTTGATTGTGCACAAGTAAAATGAAATCATTGACAAGTTCAATCTTTTCTCCATTTTTTCTCCAAGATTTTGCCTATTGGCCTAGTGGTGAGGATTTTTGTTTTCTTGGTGTGTAGATGTAATCCGTATTGAAGACTGTAGTCCTTGATCTTCTGCAGCAAACATCTCAATCCCTCCTTGCTTTTAGCCAGCAAGTTTGTGTCATCGGCATAACACAGTTTGTCAATGAGTTTTCCTCCAGTTCTGATGTCACATTCTTCTTCATAATGTCCAACTTCTTGAATAATATACAGATTGAATAGGTATGGAGAAAGAATACAGCTCTGATGTACAGCTTTCTCGATTTTAAATCAAGCAGTGTTACATTTTTCTGTTTGGAGAACAGCTTCTTGGTCCAGATACAAGACCATAAGTTAATGTTCTGCAATTCCCATTCTTCTTCATGTTAGTCATAGTATATTATGATCCACAGTCAAATGTTTAGTGTTGTCAATTAAACACTGATAGACAGTCTTCTGATATTCTCTTTTTTCAGACAAGATTCACCTGATACCAACGATGATATCTCTGTTGCCACAAAATCTTCTAAAGCCAACTTGAATTTCTGGCAGTTTTATGTCAATGTACGGTTCTTGCTGTTTTTAGAAAATCTTCAGTAATATTTCACTTGCATGTGATATTAGTGATATTTTTCAGTAATTTCCATATTCTGTTGGATCTCCTTTCTTGGGAATGGTAAGAAATATGGATCTCTTCCACTCAGTTGACCAAGTAGCTGTCTTCTAAATTTCCTGGGGCATTCATGGGCACACTCGAGGCTACATCTGTTACTTAAAACATATCAGCTGATATTTACAACTGATTTCTGGGACCTTAGTTCTTGCTAATGCCTTCAGAGCAGCTTAAACATCTTCCTTTGTTACTATCGGCTCCTGCTTATATGGTTCTTGTTGTTGATTGCCATCAAGTTGAGCATGACTCATAGTGATCCTTGGAACAAAAGACCTGAAGCCTTTCTATAACTATCATCATTTCTCAAAGTTCATAGAGTTTCCAGAGGCACATTGTTTAAGACATGAATGCCGATCCTGCTTATATGGTTCTTCCTGAATATTTATTATTTGACCCATTCAATCTATATACTGAGCAAATTATCCAAGAAGCTGGACTCTATGAAGAGGGATATGGAATCAGGATTGGAGGGAGACTCATAAATAATCTGCATCATGCAGATGACTCATTACTTGCTTACAGAGAGGAGGACTTGAAGCACTTGTTGCAGAAGATTAAGGAATGCAATCTTCAGTATGGATTGCATCTCCAATATCAAGAAAACAAAGATTCTTACCACTGGCTCATGGCAGTGTCATGATGGATAGAGAGGAGATTGAAACTGTCAACAGCTTCATCTTGCTTGTATCCACGATTAACACCTTTGGTACGAGCAGTCAGGAAATAAGGAAATCTGCAATTAGGGACTTTTCTAAATTATTGAGGAGTAGAGATGTCAGTTTGAGGACTAAGGTGCATCTGATTGAGGCCCTCATCTTTCTGATTACTAGCTATGTATCTGAGACATGGCCAATGAATTAGGATGATGGGAAAAGAACTGATGCCTTTGAGTTGTGGTGTTGGAGAAGAGCACTGAACATCCCATGGACGGCCAAGAGAACAAACAGATATGTCTTCGAGAGGGTGCAGCTCCAGTGCTTTTTGGAGGTAAGAATGATGAGGCTTTACCTCACGTACATTGGACATATTGCTAGGAGAAGGACATAATGTTGGGAAGGGTGGAGGGTTGGTGAAGGAGAGGAAGCCCCTCAACCAGGTGGATTGACACAGTGACTGCTGCAATGGGCTCTTGTGTGTCAGGAAGTGTGAGTATGGCTCGGGGCAAGACTGAGTTCAGATCTTTTGTTCATCAGATCACTATGAGTCATACTCAATTCAATGGCACATAAGAATAACAACATCATCTACTCGATTCAATGGCACCTAAGAATAACAACATAATAGTACTGATACCTGCTCTTTGGTGTGGCTACATGGTATTCCAGGTTATAGGAACACCAGTTTTACTGTCAAACTGAAGCATTTAAAATAACTCAACAAACCCATTCCCAGGACTTCTCTCCTCTGGAGAGTACCACATCTGGCAAAAACACTGGAGCCTGTTTCCTAATGAAAGCATTAAGTCCCACAAAATTAAAATCCTTTCTATACAGTTGAAACGGCACATTTTAGTTGACTATGCATTTGCTACAATAGTTTAAAAGAAAGAAACACACCCATTCTAACCTCTCCTGTGTGAGTGGCTGGTTTTGTTCTCTGGCACCTCCTGGCTTTTTCATGCCTGCTACCTCACTTGAAAACAGGACTGCAGCTTTCATTAAATTTAAATCTACCAGATTCATATTTTACTGAGTTACAATAAAGTAAAGTGAAAGAAAATGAGAGTATTTGCCTTAAGGTCGATGACTTATGGAATGCATTTTATAAACAGAATGAAAACGTGCATTTGGGCTATAATTCTGAAAGGTAACTGCAGTGCTTCTATTATTCAGCACTTAAAGTAATGTTCTCACACTCTTCTTCCCCAGTGGGGAGAAGCAGCGTTTCTATCATTTGGTCTTGCACTTTTGAGGACAGCGGGAAATTTGTCAAATGTCACAAATGAACCATAGTGTTACTTATGTTTCTCTTTCGGGGCCAGCTCCTTTTTTTTTTAAATAGAGGAGATGCTTAGGTAGGGAAACCCACGTTTTCCTGGTGCTTCACCAAGCTGTTTGAAAACTATCATGGGAGGAATGATGTAACCCAGATTTCCTTACAAGATCCCTTAAAGCAGCAGGACACAGGATAATACGTTTCCTAGATGCCTAGGTTCTTTGCAGTATAGTCTATAGGGAGTTACAGCTAACTCAAAGGTCTCACATTCTGGTGGTTCAAATCCACCAAAGCCCGGCTGGCAGGCAGGCTCGACTGGTGTCCTCCAGTGACCCGCCACTGGAAATACAGTGGAGGGTCAGCTATGAGCTGGTTCCAACTCCATGACAAAATGTGAAACCAGGGGGTGCCTCTACGTGGTGCAAAAGGTTAGATGCATGCCTGCTAACCGAAAGGCCGAAGCTCCAAATCCACCCAGACGTGGCTTGAAGTGAAGTCCTGGCACTCTGTTTCCAAGCCTGTCAGCCACCGAAAATCCGGTGGCGCACAACTCTGTTCTGAAACGCCTGGGGTCACCGAGAGTCAAACTCAGCACAGCAGCAGCGGGTTTTTAGGAAGCGATTCTTGGCGATGTTTCCTTTGCGCTTGCGTCACAGTTGTTGTTGTTATGTGCC
>NW_006399882.1:7350014-7354726 GCF_000299155.1 Elephantulus edwardii | reverse complement strand
CACATGAAAAGGAGTAACTGTGGTGTACCTTCGTCATCCTTTGAACGAACTAAGTAGCCACCTTCTTGGTAGTAAATAAAACCACCATGTTTAACCTGAAAAAAAAAAACCAAAAAACAAAACTCTCTAATCTATAAAGTACTATGTGTTAAAAGGAGGGAAGGGTTATAATAGGAATACATTTCCATGTTTACTTGTGCCTGTACCCAAAGATATACCAGAATGCTAAGTAGGGAACTGATGAGTGGTCGCCAAAGGGGGCTGAAGAACAGACAACAGCTCAATGCCTTCAAGTAGAAACTGACTCATAACTGACTCTCCAGTTTTTCAGAAACACAGGAGGATGCTGTCCATCTTTCTCCCAGGGGCAACTTGTGGATTTGAACTGCCAGAAAGGCATTGCCTTTGGGTCAACACTTCAGCTCTTTACAGACAATACCAGAACTCCCACCGGCAATTGGGTAGATAGAAATTTTTAAAAAACAATCAAATTCATTGCTATCAATTACTCATATATGCCCCTCCATTGGGTTTCTGAGGCTGTAAATCACAAGGAAGGAGATTGATTGCCCACCTTTCTCTCTTGGAGCCACTCACTGGCGCATTCTACTGCCAAAAAAATAGGCCTTTGGGTTATCTGTCCAGTTCCCCATGAACTGCTTCACCTGAGCTCCCTCCTTTGAAAGAACAAACCAACAATAAATCTCATTGCCAATTAGTCAGAACCAACTCATCACTGACCCTCCAGTAGGTTTTCAGAGGCTGTAAATCTCATAGGAGAAGACTGCTTATCTTTCTCCCTCAGAGCAGGAGGTGAAACTGAACCTCTGGCCTTCGGGTTGGCTGTGCAACTCCCTGCTGACTGGGCCATCAGAGCTCACCAGAACTTTTGGGGAAAGATGTAAAAAATACACCAATAAAATGGTAACTCAATGATCTAACCAGAAAAACAAAAGCAAAACAAATCAACCTATAAACCTATTTCTTCTGTGACCTCTGTGGGGTACTTTAAGCTTCTTTTGGGGAATTGACATTTGAAACTGAAACTCAAATGCAATAGCCCTCTAAAAGCTAGGTAAGATTCACTTCATCTTCTGCTGGCTCTGTTACACTTGAGGGGAAGCTTATTCGGTTAAATAATAAGAGTCTTGACAGAATGTTCTACTCTTTCTTCATAACCAATTCCCTTAGGAATGGAGAATGAGAGAGTTAGCCCCAGACCTGTAACTGAGAAATTGACTTGAACACCAAGAAGTCAGTAAAAATTCATTCCTTCACACTTTCATTTCCTGAATCTACAATAACTCACACAAGAATACCTCCTCCCTTATTACAGCATGTCTGATTTATAGATTAGGTGTCTGTTTAATATAAAATACCGTGAATGGAACAACAATCTATGCTCTAACAACACAGAAGACACATTTCATAAATCACTTTCCTCCTATCCCATTTCTCACACTGAACTTCCCTTTAAATCTGGGCACTTTTTTTTTTCATTCAGAGCTTGTCCTACATGTTGCTATCAAGAATAGAAAATGACACATGCTTCAAGCCTTTAAGAAAGATTCCAAAATAGCAATATTAAATCTAAAGAATCCAACTATTTCTTCTTAGTGTTACCCTATTATTTAAAAGTGTAACTATCCTCACAGGGCCTCTAGTTCAGAAATCTACAAAGACCTGGGACTTATATTGTCATTCACTATTGTTCCTTTATCCAAAGAGTCTTGGTGGTGCAGTGGTTAAGCACTCAGCTGATAAATAAAACAACTGTCTGTTTGAATCCAGCAGCTGCTCTACAGGAGAAAAGAATTGTCAAACTCCTCCCCCCCAAATATACCAAACTAAAATGCATTGTGGGGGCTGGTGTATCGGAGGGTTCAGAGCTGCTGTACGTAGGATCACTAGACATCACAGGTGACTGACTCAATGGCACATAACAACAATAACATACTATGACAGGTTTGGAAGCAGGAGTGACATCCACTTCCTAAATAACATGCCTCTGGAAATTCTATAAACTTTGATAAATGTCGATGGTTGTAGAGGGGCTTCAGGCCTTTTGTTCATGGGGTCGTTATGAGTCATGCTTGACTCAAAGGCAATCAACAACAGCAACAACAACAAAATATGTTGTCATTGAGGAGGCTCCAACTCATGGTGGTAGCCACAGGGTTTCTGAAACCACCCATCTTTACAGGGAACTGCTCTGAGTGGCTGGTGGGCTCAAACTTCTGACCTTTCAATTAGCAGCCCAACATGTGCCCCACCAACACCAACACCAGGGCTCCTAGCAGAGCCTACGGGACAGTATTACTCTGCCTTTACGGAATCGGATTCCAATGAATCACACACAGCAACAATATTAGCAGATGTTATTAATTGATTGTGGTCCAGTTATACTACTCAACCCAGAGTCCTAGACAACCTCGACTTCTGCTATTTCTTATCACGGAGTTAACTGTTGACTTTTCTTTTGTGATGGACTAGAACTGCCCCATAAGGTTACTTAGACTGTAATTTTTTTAAGTAGATGGATTGGTTGTTTTCTGCTGGGAGCCACAGGGGGGGTGGGTTTGGATTGCTGACCTTTTGTTTAACAACCAGACTTAAGTTTTGGGTCATCAGAGTCCTTAGCCTCTACTAAAGAGCTGTGTGTGACATGAAGGATCAAATTGTCCAAACCAGTAGCACTCAAGAAAAAAAAAACAAAAAACAAACCAACTGAGGCACAGAAAGGAAAAAAGATTGTCAAAGTAAGTCAGTGACAAGACTTAAAAGTGGATTCCTAGGTGGTAAATTCAGTTAGAGTTCTGATGTCACAGTCTCTAGTGTTATATTCCTAACCAAAAGGCTGTTTCTGGGAATTCAAACCTGCCAGCAGTTCTGTGGGAGAAAACCAGGCAGACTCCTGTAAAGATGTACAGACTCACACACTTGATGGAGGGTCACTATGAGTCAGTTGAGAGCAGTTGCTTTGTTTTAAATCTCAGTGAGAGTCCCTAGGTGGTGAAAGAGTTAACGGGTGGTGGCTAAGTGGTGGTAAGAAGTTGTGCTGCTAGCCCAAAGGCACTAAGTTCAAATTCACCAGCTGCTCTGCAGGAGAAGGGTGGGCAGTCTCCTCCGGTGTGATTAACTGCCTCTTGAAACTTGCTGGAGGGTCAGCTATGAGTTGGTTCTGACTCAACAGGACCTAAAAGAACAATTGATACAAAACGTTAGCGTTCAAATCCACAAGAGGTAAAGCAAGATTGGAGATCTACTTCAGCACAGAAAATGCTATGGAGCCTAGTTCTCCTTAGATATGTTTGGGATCGGCATCAGTCAGTCAGCTTGATGGAACTGGTTAGAGCTCATTCTAGTCCTTCATAAACACCAGCAGGAGACTAACATCACTTTGTGAATGGAGCGTGAATTGTGGGGAGGGAGAGAGATTTATTTGGTGTGTATGTGTTTTTTTTTTAAAAAAAAAAAAACACAGTATTCTTCTTTTTCTCAAAAGCAAATCCTTACACACTAACATGATTTCAATTAGCTATGTTTCTTAAGAAAAGAATTTACTAATCATTATAATACGAAGGAATTAGAAGCTCCTGGCAGCCAGCCACTCTCTATATCACTTTGTTTTAGCAATAATCCTCTTTTCTCATAAGAAACGCTTCTTCCTCAATGCACAAGAGATAATTGTTATTAAATAGGAAATTACTTTTCATTTGGGTTGACACAAAGGAGTCAGCAATGAGCTTGGAGGCATGGGCAGCAGCCTCTCATTGTTGCGCAGTGACTTGGTAAACTCTACAGTGTTTCTTTAGTGAATTAGCGGCAGAGCTTATTAAATTTCAGCTAAGCTTTCTTTTCTTTTCTTTTTGTTTTCTGATGCTCCAATTCAAATTCTGTAGCATTATAGATTTGCAGAGCCAGATGGGACCCTGCAATTCATCTGATTAAACCTTTCTGAGAAAGGTGATTTGCCCAGAGTCATACCACTAGGAACCACATGTGGTAATTCCATGTTCTTTCAAATTCAGTATCTCACAACTCTGAGATCAAAATAAGAAATTCCCCTTTCAGCAAATAATATAAGATATGCTGAATTTTCTAATCTAGTCAATGCTCTCAGACTGTAATGTACATATGAGCTTCTGAAGAATTTGTTAAGGTTAGGTAGATCTTCATCCCGTGGATCTAGAATGAGGCTTGAGATTCTTCATAGCTAACAAATGTCAGGCAATGTTGATGGGATGGACCTATGGACCACTGGGTTCTTTAAACATAAGAAAACCATCTGGATCAAGTAAAGAATCATCATCAGATCCCTAATTAATAAGTCACTCATGATCACTCAAGCTGATCTCAAGATGTAAGGAAACCCGCACAGTAATAGTTTTGGGGATAAACTGGTTTATTGAATGAATTGACTCTGGAAGTTTTATCAAGTCCAACCAATCCACCGTTACTGCTATGGACTGAGTCCATTCAGCTCCTAGCAAGACTATGCTTCTGTTGTTGGGTGCCGTCAAATCAACTACAACTCAAAGCAACCCTATGAACAACAGATCTGAACCTGACCTCTGTGCCATCCTCACCATCTCTGATTTACTTGAACCCATTGGTACAATCACAGTGTCAATCCATCTTGTTCAGAGTCTTCCTCTCTTTTGTTGACTCTCTACCTCTCCCAATATGATGTTGCTGTTGTTGTTGTTGTT
>NW_006399882.1:7345804-7349914 GCF_000299155.1 Elephantulus edwardii | reverse complement strand
TTGTAGACTGCAGTCCTTGACCCTCTGCAGCAGGTGCTTCAGGTCCTCTTCAGTTTCAGCAAGCAGGGTTGTGTCATCCGCATAATGCAGATTGTTGATAAATCGTCCACCAATCTTGACCCCACATTTCTCCTCATAGAGCCCAGCCTCCCGGATAATCTGTTCTGCATATAGGTTGAAAAGTGACTGGTGACTGGAATGCGTCACAGTAGGCACCCAAATTCCCTGAAGCCTGACTCCATGTTGTCCTCTTCCTGTGTAATTCTAGCCACTGTCGTTTCTGCTTCCTCTTGGCTTCAGTCCCAGGGCTTTCCTGGGGGTGTGCAATCACTCTCGCTCTGGGGATTATTCACTTGGTGGATTATGCATGGCTTGAGTCTAATCCCAGCTGGGCTTCCTCATGCCACCCAGCATGTTTTCAGCAACACCCTCTCTGTCATCTGCTGTGTGCTTGGGAAAGGAAACGCACTTTGAATCCGTTAACTTTGCCTTCTGCTTTAAAACCCAGTAACACTGAACCATGATGATTATAGCCGTGAGGAAGACAATTGTGACTCTACATACCGACTTTGCCTCTCCTAAATGCATGATCTCCAGTCAATTACTTAAGTTTCCGTGTCTTAGTTTCTTCATCTTTAAAACAAGGTGTTAATACCCAAGTTGTAAGTTTTCTTTACATGTATTGAGGATTTAGTGTAGATTGTTAGAATATAAATTAGTGAATAAAAGCCAAGTTTCCTCCTAGAAATGGTGAAGGGTAGGGGGGAGAGGACTAACAAAGCAACAGAAATATGAACATTAATAGGTCACAAAAAATGTAGGTGACTTTTAACTATATGATGAGATGCTCTTTATTTGTGGGAGGGTCTGTTCTGACTTTGAGGGACCCCACAGGATAGAGTAGAACAGAACCTAGAGTTTCCTAGGCTGTAATCTTTGCTGGAGGAGGAGCGCTGGTTGATTTGAACCACTGACCTTTCAGTGCTTTTAACCATTACACCAATAAGTTTCCTTGAAAAGATGGCCAATCTTCCATATAATAAGAGAAAAATTTACACTAAACTATACAGGAGTAACACTTCTTACCTATAAGCTTGGCAAAAAAGATGCAATCCATAAATTTTGCAGCTCATTCAATTTCTTTTTTTAATTTTATATTGGTTTACCTACCAAAAAAAAAAAAGCTGTATACAGTGTGTTTTCATTTATATACATCGTGTTTTGCGCATTTCTCTAGTCACATTGTATTTTGTATTATCATTTCCATACATAGTGCTTTATAAAATTAATCAGCATTGTTCCATGACCACCATTACCCAAGCTTTTTAAGTTGTCACTGGAGCTTTCCTATTCCTTCACTCCCTCACTCTGCTTACCAAACTCTGTGACCTCCAGGTATCACCTCCTCACCTCAGCCCTCCGCCTCTCTGCCATTCCCTCTTTAGAACTTGGTACACATCTCACTAGATGTTGTTGTTGTGTGTGATTAAGTTGCCTACATCTCTTAGTGACCACATGCACAAAAGCTCTGATGCCGCCCTATCCTGAGCCAGTCTCACTGTCTTCATTACATCTAAACCCACTACTCCAGTTACTGTGTCAATCTATCTCATTCAGGTTCTTCTGCTTTGTTGACCCTCTCTCCTTCCAATTATAATATCCTTCTCCAAGGACTGATCACTTCTGGCAACATGCCCAAAGTATGTGAGACAGAGGTTCAGAATAATTGCTTCCACAGAGGTTCAGAATCATTGCCTCCAAGGAGCAGTTTGGTTTCATCCTCCCCAGAACAGACCTGTTAGTTCTCTTGGAAGTCCAGTACTTTTCTTTAGCACCACAACTCAAAGGCATTGATTCTTCTTCTGTCATCCTTAGTCATTGTTCAGCTTTCTGGTTCATAGCAAGTAATTGCAAAGACCATGGCCTGGATCAGATGCACCTTAGTCTCCAGGCTGACTTTCATTGCTCTTTTACACTTTGGAGAGGTTCCTTGTAGCAACTTTCCATAATGCAATTCTTTTGATTTCCTGACTGCTGGTGCCAAGAATGCTGATTGTGGAACCAAGCAAGCTGAAATCTCAATCTCTTCTCCATCCTTCATGGTGCTGCCAATTGGTCCAGTGGTGAGAATCTTTATTTTCTTGATGTTGAGCTTCGATCCATATTGAAGAATATAGTCCTTGACCTTCTGCAGCAAATGCCTCCAACCCTCTTCAGTTTCAGCAAGCAAGATTGTGTAATGAGTCTTCTTTCAATCCTCATTCCACATTACTCCTGATAAAGCCCAGCCTCCTGAATGTTCTGTTCTGAATATAGATTGAAAAGGTATGGAGACAGGACAAATCCCTGACTCACTCTCTTCCTAATTTTGAACCATTCAGTGGTTCTTTGCTCTATTTTGACAATTGCTTTCTGGTGCCAGTATAAGTTTCACATGAGCACAAACAAGTATTCTGAGATTCCCATTCTATTCAAGGTTAGCCATAGTTTGTTGTGATCCATACAGTCAAGTGACTTTGCATAGTCAATGAAGCACAGATAGACACTCCTCTGGTACTCTTTACTTTCAGCCAAAACCCATCCGCCATTGGCAATAGTGTCTCTTCTAAACTCAGCTTGCAATTCTGGTAGTTTATGTTGATATACTGTTTCAGTCATTTTGGAATAATCTTCAGCAGGATTTTACTTACATGTGATAATAGTGATATTGTTCAATAATTCTCACACTCTGTCAGTTCACCTTTGTCTGTAATGGGAATAAATATGAATCTCTTCCAGTCAGTTGGCCAGGTAGTTGTCCTCTATATTTCTTGGCACAACTTGATGAGTATGTCCATGATAGCATCTGTTTGCTGAAATATGTCAACTGATATTCTATCAATTCATGGGGCCTTGTGTTTTGCCAATTCCTTCAGAGAAGCTTGAACTTCCTTCTTCATCACCATTGCCTCATATGTTGTTTCATAAAATTCTTTCATTCTATTTTTGCAATAATGGCCTTATGAAATATTTGTTCTTATGAGACTGAGTTAGTTCACTCAGCTTAATGCTCTCCAGCCTCTCCCATGTTATAAAGTATTTTTCAAAATCATTGCTCCTGAGTGCTGCATAGTATTCCGTCATGTAAATGCACCACAATCTCTCAATTCATTCATTTGTTGATGGACATTTTGGCTGTTTTCATTTTCTTTCTTTGTTCATAATGCTGCTAAGAATATCAGAACTTATTCCATTTTTTTGTGTGTAGCATCAAATCAGATCTGACTGGTACAGGAGGAGATTGCCCTCCTTCTCGAGCAGAGCATCTGGTGGATTCGAACCACGTACCTCTGGGATTGCAGTGCAGCTTCTTGCCACTAGACCACCAGAGCTCCCTTCCATTTTTGTTGTTAGGTGCCATCAAGTCAACTCTGATTCATATTGGTCTTGTGAAACATTTTTATATCTTGTGCCATCATTTCAGTTTCCTTCATGTTCAAGTTCAGGTTGCAGTCACTGTGTCTCATTGAGGGTCTTTCGCTCCTTTGCTGACTCGCTTATCTTTCACTTGTTCTGCAATGATTAGCAAAGCTAAGTGCCCTCCTAAACAGCTGGTAGGGAAACAAAATGGGACAAGTCTTTGTAGTATAAACTGGCAATTTCTATCAAAATGACAAGCGCATTTACTCTTATGTTTAGTATTTCTCTCATGGAAATTTTCCTTATAGCTATGTTCAAACCTGAGCTATCCTCAGAGGGCAAGGTTCTGATTGATTGTTCATAGGGTCCCTGTGAGCTACAGTCAACTTGACAGCACCTAATAACAAGAAGAACACACCAAAACCAGCAAGAAATAAAGTGATGCCTTTTGTCATTCACTGCAGAGTTAGGTACATGAGCTAGATGCTGGAAATAAGAGTGTCCATCTTAGGAGAACTGGATAAATAACCATGATATTCCTATACAATGTCACGCAACTGTGAAGAAGAGAATGAAGCTCTTTTCAACTTGTGGGAAGTTTTTCAGGGAAAGTAATAAGGGAAAAAGTAAGGCATAAAACTCTCTAATCTCAGGAGTAGCGATACTAATCTCTGATAAAATAAATTTCAATGCAAAAACCATCACAAAGGA
>NW_006399882.1:7344451-7345704 GCF_000299155.1 Elephantulus edwardii | reverse complement strand
CCATCCCGATTACCCCAGTCACTGAATCAATCCACCTCATAAAGGGTCTTCCCCTCCTGCGCTGTCCCTCCACTCTGCCCAGCATGATGTCCCTCTCCAAAGACCTGTCTCTCCTTGGCTCTATGAGGAGACGTGTGGCGTTAGGATTGGTGGAAGATCTATCAACAGTCTGCAGATGACACAACCTTGCTCATGCACAAGAGGTTAAGATTTTTAAATTCCTGTAATATCACCAGATACATATAACCAAGAGATTGAGATTGTTCACAGCTTCAGTTTGCTTGGCTCCACAGTCGACACTCTAGCACCAGCAGCCAGGAAATTAGAAGAGCAAGTAAACAGGAAGACAGGATAGGGTGGGCTTGCAGACAGGGGACATGTGGATTGGATAGGAGAACCTCGGCCTTCTGCAGACTACTCCCAGTTCAACAAATGCAGCAGCCATCTTCCCAGGTGGTGAGCTTTCTCAAGCCGGTACGGCCACAGGACAGCTTTCTCTACCCTGTATTAAAAGGCCACTGGGAGGCTTGCACTTATCCAGAGCTAGGCAATCTGTCCTGGTCAGAGGCCCTCCCTTCCTCCTCAACATTTCCCAGCAGAAAACAAGTTCCGCTCCATTTCATTGCTCCTGTCCTGTGTGTTTATGTCACACATGCCAAAACAAGTCAAATAGCCACGGCCAGGGAAATGAACTATTCCTCGAGAGGTGGTAATAGAGTGGGAGCAGAAGAATCTCTTTCTACACTCAGGAAATTCACACTCTAGTTCTGATGGGGAGTGGAAGTGGAAAGAAAAGACAAATAACAATTTCTGGATAATTGTATATCGGTAGCATCAATCCTAAATGGCTCCCTTTTGTTATTAAGTGTCACTGAGTCATCTATAACTCATAGTGATCCTATGAACAACAAATCTGAACTTCTACTTATCTTGAGCCATCCTTATGGCCTCTGATATACTCAAACTCATTGCTACCTGTGTCAGCCCAGCTCACTGAAGATCTCCCTTTCGTTCTCTGACCCTTCACCCTTCCCAGCATGACGTCTTTTTCCAAGGACTTGCCTCTCCTAACAGCATGCTCAAATCCATCCTTAACTATTGTTTGATCCATTGAGATTAACTACTTTTTTTTAGCATGGTACACCTTTTAGGGCTTCTTACTGGGTTACATGTTGTTGTTGTTATGTGCCGTCGAGTCGCTTGCGACTCATAGCAACCCTATGTACAACAGCCCTAAACTCCGCTCTGTCCTG
>NW_006399882.1:7340611-7343438 GCF_000299155.1 Elephantulus edwardii | reverse complement strand
CCCTGCTTTCAGCCAAGATCCATCTAACATCAGCTACAATATCCTTAGTACCACGATTCCGTCTAAACCCAGCCTGGACTTCTGGTAGTTCTCTGCTGATGTGCTGTTCCAGTAATGCCCAATTCTGTGAGTCAGGCATCCTTTAGTAAACTTTATTTCTATACCTCTTTGTCTGCCTGGTGTTGAGGTGAGCTAAACATTAAACTTCTCACTGAAAGATTGGTCTTCCAAACACACCAGCCACTCTTTCTCAGAAGAAAGAGGTAGCAGTTAGTTTCAGTAAAGATTTACAGCCTCAGAAAGCCTATGTGGGAATCTTATTCTGTACACCATAGTCACTAGTAGGCAAAAGGGATTCAATGATAGTGCATTTGTCTTTTCAGTCCCTGTTAGACTATAACCACAATGATGGTGGAAACAGCTGTCAATATGTAACAAGCACCCACTGTGCTGCAAACCCCACACTGTGTTCTCCTCATGTGCTTACTCAGTGACTATGCATGGTAGATCTGTGAGTAAGGATGCATGCTGGGTCCATCTGCCTTGTCTAGTAAATAGTCCTCTTCCTCTGAGAAGAGTGACTTTATTTGTCTTTGATAACTCCCCGTTAGACAATGGAAAGAAAATGCCTCATTATACAGAGCTAGTGAAAATAGAGATCACTGATATTAAGTACAAAACAGCACCAGGCACTCAGCAAAGGTTCAATAGTGAGTTAATAATTTCTAGCACAAGGGTGGAGCTCTGGTGACATAGTATATAATCCGCCAGGCTGCTCCACAGGAGAAAGATGACCAGTCTCCTCCCATAAAGATTCAGCCTGAGAAACCCAGTGGAGGGTCACCAGGAGTCAGAATGAACATGATGAAAGCAGCTTTGTTCTGGCTGGTTTAGCACAAAGTGTAATGAGGATGTGCGTTGCAGCTTTTTGTCTCATATGTTTTAAAATCATTATAAGAAATATTTATTCTGTAAACTTTAGTTATGAGACCCTTGTCTGAAATGTCATGGCCAAATGTGGTTTTTTTACCCCAATCTGTGGCCTTCCAGTAGAGTGAAAACTCTACTGGAGAAAGATTTTGATGCAGGGATTTCATTTTAAAGTCCCATTTGTGGATTTTATTCTCTCTTACTTACGAATTTTTGGCTATTTGCAGGCTTACTTAATGCTTTAGGCTAATGATTCTAAATTTGTTCCAAATTTGTCTCTTATGATCCTATGGTTTTGGGTTTGACTCCTAGGTCTCTGATCCAATTTGAATTGGTTTTTGTGTTATGTGGATCCTGTTTCTGTTTTCTGAACATACATGTCCAGTTTAACCAGCACCATTTGTTAAAGAAGCTATCGTAACTTAACTTTACAGAATACTATAAGGCCTTCACAAGAAAAAAACTGATGGATAATCCAAAAACAAAATGGACAAAAGGCATGAAAAGACTCCTCACAAAGGAGAACATTCAGATGGCTAACAAACACATGAATATTTGAAATCACCAACAACCAGAGAGATGCAAATCAAAACAACAATGGGATACCATTTCACGCTAGCAGCAACAGCAAAGTTTAACCACACAGCAAACAGTAAATGTTGGAGAGGATGCAGAGAGGTTGGAATTCTTATGCACCAAAATGAATACATATGTTTTTTAAAAGGAGATAAAGGGGAGGAAGAAAAATGGTAAAAAAGAAAACAAATTACTAGGATAGCAGAGGTTAGTGGGCAGGAAGGGTACCTGAAAGACTAGGAAAGATTCATTGAAAATTTGGGACAATAGTAATTAATTCTGTAAAATACGAAGTGTGTGAAAGACTGTTTAAAACACAATTTACATCAGTGAAACACAATGCATATGATGAATATGTGTGAGGCAATAAAATGTATATGAGTAAATGCAAATCAATAAAAAACATGGAGATTTAAAAAAAAAGTCCCAGTGGCAAGAAGCAGTACTGCAATCCCAGAAGTATGCAGTTTGGATCCACCAGAAGCTCTGCTGGAGAAGGAAGGACAATCTCTTCCTGTACCAGTCAGATCTGATTTGACAGTACACACACACACGCACACACACAATTTTTTTTAAATAAAGATAAGTCCCAATGGCACAAACCAATTACACGCAAAGCCAATTGCTTCCAGAAAATAAAAAAGAAATATTTGTCATTAACAGAATAGTTAAACAGAAGAGCTTCAGGTGATACAGTTAAAAAGATTAAGATCAAATCTCCATAAACTATGATAGAAAGATATTCACAATACATGGTGGTGGTTGTTGTTATGTGCTGTTACATTACCTGCCATACATAACAGCTCTGAAGCCTGTTCTGTCCAGAGCCAGTTTCACTGACTCCAAGACACCTACCTCTATTGCCCCAGTTACTGTATCAATCCATCTCATCTGAGGTCTTCCTTTCCCATGCTGCCGCTCCAACTTCTGAGCATAATGTCCTTCCCCAATGACCAATCAATCCCTCCTGGCCACATGCCCAAAGTATATGAGATAGAGCTTCGAAGTCCTAGCCTCCAAAGAGAAACTTGGTTTCATCCTTTCCAAGACAGACCTATTTGTTTTCTTGGTGGTCCATGGCTTGTTCAGGACCCTTCTCGAGCACTGTACAACTCAAAGGCATCGATTCTTCTTCTGTCATTTTTAGTCATTGTCCAGCTCCCTGATGCATAGCAAGTAATGGTGAAGACCATGGCCTACATTAAATAGGTGCACCTTATGGAGAAAACATAGCCATTCTCTTTATATTTTTCATGGCTTTTGTGAAGAACCTACAATATGCTGCATTAATGAATTCAATAAAAAGATAATGTGAAAGGGA
>NW_006399882.1:7328066-7332661 GCF_000299155.1 Elephantulus edwardii | reverse complement strand
TGGAGAAGCTCAATATCATCAGTCAAAACTAGGCCAGGGCAGACTGTGGGTCAGATCATCAATTACTTCTATGCACATTCAAATTGAGGCTGAAGAAAATGAAAATAAGACCACAGGAACTGTATCCCAATACCAAGACGAAATTCATTTTTCATAGAGATAGAAAAGGCAAATTTATTTGAAGAGGAAAGAGACTTCAAATAAGCAAAGAACTTCTGAAAAACAAAAATGAAGTGGGAGGAACCTCCTACACTGTACTAAGCAAAACAGCATGCTACTGGTACAATGACAGGCACATAGACCAATGGAACAGAATCGAGAATCCAAAAATTAACCTGTTTATCTATTTTATGTTGTCAATTGATATTCAACTACAAAACAAAATCTATCAAATGGAGAAATGACAACCTCTTCAACAAATGATGTTGACTACTACCTGCAGAAAGCACATGCAGAATGCACATCTTTCACCATACACAAAAATCAACTCAAGGTGGATCAGAGACCTAGGAGTAAAGCCCCAAACCATAAAGATCATAAGAGACAAAATAGGACCAAGCTTAGAAAACTTAGCTCATGGTCTAAAAGGCTGACAAATACAGGCAGAAAAACACAACGAGGAGAAGGGGAAAAAAATGATGAATGAGACCTTCTAAAGGTTAATTCTCTTTGCATATCAAAAACATTTTCCAACAAAGTGAAAAGAAAACCTAATGACTAGAAAAACCATTTGGCAATACATCTCAAACAAGGATCTCATAACAAAAGTTTATAGACTACTCCTGTACCTCCAAACAAAAAGGACTGATAATCCAGTTACAAAATGGGCAGAACACATGGAAAGATTTTTCACAGAGGAAGACATTCGGATGACCAACAGACACATGAAGAAATGCTCAAAATCACTGGTAATCAGATAGATGCAAATCAAAACCACAATTAGATACCATCTCACCCCAGTAACAATTTCAATGTTTAACAGGACAGCAAGTAATAAATGTTGGAAAGAATGTGGAGAGATAGGAACTTTTAAACACTGTTGGTAAAATGGTACTCTGGAAGGCAGGGTGCCTTTCCTAAAAAAAGCTGAGCATAGAAATTCCATATGACCCAGTTATTCCACTGCTTGGAATATATCTCAAGAAAATTAGAACTGAGGCACAAATGAAGATCCCTACACCAATGTTCATAGCACTGTTGTTCACCATCTCAAGAACATGGGAACAGCCCAAATGTCCAACCACAATAGGATAGATTGAGAAATTGTGTTACCTGCACACGGTGGAATGCTACTGAACTTGCAGGAGTAATGATTTTAAAAATTACTATAAAACTTGGAAGGGACTGGAGAGCATTATACTAAGTGAACTAACTCAGTTCTATGAGGACAAATATTGTAGAAATAGAAAGATAACAAGTAAAACGTGTATGAGGATCCAAGGGGAGGAAGAGAGGAGCAAGGGGTGAGGATGGGCAGGGCGGTAATCATAGGATTGCACAATTTAATGGGTGCAGGGAGGGGTGGGTAAAGGGAAAGAGGAAAGATCCTGTGTGGAAAACAATGTATATGAACTTTGTAAGCAAATGAGTATAAAATAAAAGTTTATTTGAAAAAATAAAAAAGAACAGGTTTAAGGCATTTAACACCAGTGATTGAAGACTAGAGGAACTATGGGAAAATATCAAAGATACCATCCATGAAAAGAACAAAGAAGGAAGAAGAGGGGGAAAATAAAAATAGATGTCAGGAGAGACTATGAAAAAATGCAGTAGAGCATCAAGAAGGCAAAACAAAAGGAAGAGGTGTCAAGATAAAAGAGCTGAACAGTAGATTTTAAAGGGCTGCTTAAGAGAATAAAACAAAATATTGTAATGAAATGTGCAAAGAGCTGGAGTTAGAAATTTTTTTAAAAAAGAACTTCCTCAGCATTTTTCATGCTGAAAGAAGTTTAAAACAAATCAAGCCTCGACTTACAATACTGGAAGATTCTATGGGTTAAATCTTGAATGATCCAGAAAGCATTCCAAGAAGATAGAAGGAACATACAGAATCACTGTAGAAAAAATAGTTCATTTACATGGAAAAAAAATTTCTGGAAGTACCACATGAACAAGAGTCAATGGTGATGAAAGTTGGAAGTTCAGACAACACTGAAGGTATTGGCAAAATATAAGGCCCCAAGGATCTATGGAATACCAAATGACATGTCTGAACTAACAAATGCAGCCTTGGATGTGCTCACCAGTTTATGCCAGGAAATTTAGAAAACAGCTACCTGACTGATTGACTGGAAGAGATCCATGTTTGTCCCCATTCCCAAGAAAGCTGATCCAACAGAACGTGGAAACTATTGAATGACATCATTAATATCTAATACAAACAAAATATTGTTGAAGATCATTAAAAAATGGCTAGAACTGAACATCAACAGGGAATTACCAATAGTACAAGCTGGTTTTAAAGGAGGACACAGCACCAGTGAAGTCATGGCTGATAGTGAATAGATCCTGGCTGAAAGCAGAGAATACCAGAAGAATGCGTATTTGTGTTTTGTTGACTATGGAAAGGCAATTGACTGCAAATTGGGTCATAACAAATTCTGGCTCATGCTGAGAAGAATGAGAATCCCAGAACACTTAATTGTGCTCATATGGAATCTATAGCTAGACCAAGTGGTTGTGGGAATAGAGCAAGGGAACACAGCACTGTTTAAGATCAAGAAAGGTGTGTGTCAGGGTTGTATCCTTTCTCTATACCTATTCATTCAGTGTGCTGAGCAAATAATTCATGAAGCCAGACTCTGTGAAGTGGAGTGTGACATAAGGATTGGAGGAAAACTCATCAACAACCTAGTTACGCTGATGACACAACTTTGCTTGCTGAAATGGAAGAGGACCTGAAGCTCTTGCTGCAGAAGATCCAAAGGAATACATTTGGATTATATCTCAACATCAAGAAGACAAAGATCTCACCACAGGCCCAACTGTCAACATGATTATAGATGGAGAAAAGACTGAAGTTGTCAATTATTTAATCTTGCTTGGGTCAACAAACAACACCCTAGATACCAGAAGTCAGGAAATCGGGAGACATATTGCAATGGGCAAGTCTGTTGTCATCAACATCTCCAAAATGCTGAAAAGCAATGATGTCAGTTTGAATACTAAGCTGCTCCTGATTCAGGCCATGGTCTTCTCAATCACCTGCTACACATCAGAGAGCTAGACAGTGAATAAGGATGACAGAAAAAGAATTGAAGCCTTTGAATTGTGGTGCTAGAGAAGAGTACTGATAAAAGAACATAGACTGATAAAAGAACAAAAGATATGTCCTGAAAAAGGTGTAACCAGAGTGCTCCTTGGAGACAAGGATGATGAAGCTTCACCTTTCATACTCTGGAAAAGTAGCTAGCTGAGGCTATTTCTTGGAAAAAGACATCATGCTTGGGAAGATGGAAGGTCAGTGAAAAAAGAGGAAGACCTTCAATGAGATGGATTGACACTGTGACTACAGCAGTGGGCTCTGGTGTCTCAGAGATGAGGGCGGCCCAGGATAGGGCAGGTTTCAGGTTGGCTGTTCATAGGGTCTCCATGAGTCATATTTGACTTGACAGTACCTAACAACAACAACAATCTAATTCTGCATTTTATTCAACTCAAAACATCAAAACCACTTTATATATTATCAACAAAGCATTAATTAAATATTAACATTCTTATTTTCCCCTAAAACTTTGCAATCCAGTGTGTGTATTTTATACAGCACACCTTAATCTGGACTGAGCACATTTCAAATGCTCAGTAGCCACTGTATTAGACAGCACAGATTATTTTCTTTTTCTCAGAGTCTCAACCATTATTCAATGTTGAACAGTATTCCATTATGAGACATGACAGCTTAGATATAAAATATGTGCCCTGTCACTCTGCACAGTGACAGGATATCTGGCTCTATCTTAGATAACTTTGCACTGGTTTTTTTAGTTCAAACATGGATAGACAGGTGAATGACTTTTAAAAGAGGGCAAAGAAGATAACGGTGTTACTAAAATGGTGTCTTCCAACGCAGTGATCTGGACTTGTGAGGCTGGATAAAGTTGGTGCCCATCAGAGCCCACCAGGACTTGACGGTAAAAGGAGCTGGTGTTTATGCTCCCTCGTAGCAATCACCTGGATCCACTGGAGTGGAAGTATGAGGAATGCAACAATGAAGAAACAGGCTGAACTTGGATGTGTTCCTTGAGCACTGTCCACCTAGCACGCACAGATGTATTGATAAGCAAAACACAGTTACTGGCTAGTTCAGGGAGTCATCAAGACACCTGGCTTATTGATTTGGCCGATGTAGGGACCCACTATGGCTGAGTGAAGGGACCATCAGGTCTGGAACACAGGGAGAAGAAGGGACTCTTGAGTTTGCAGCTGATGCCCATTTGAACCTAGCCACATATGGCTGGAGATGAGCTGACCAGAATCCAATCAGATAAAGAGAAGATGATCCTTGCTGTGAGCTAGTGCCAATTGGCTGCAGCTTGCTCTGCACCGGACTGTGCTTATGGATGCAGATGTTCTACTATGTTACTGATGTTGCTATT
>NW_006399882.1:7324965-7327966 GCF_000299155.1 Elephantulus edwardii | reverse complement strand
CCACAATTAAGGTTGCATAGTGGAATGTACTTGGGGCGGTGGGAGGGCTGCAGGGGGATTGTGTACCAGGGAGGGAGTCTTTGTTTTACTTTTGAAAGAGAGGAGCGAACTGGGGAGCGGGAGGAGAGGGCTGGGCGGGTAGAGAAGTGCAGCAATGAATGAATGGAAATCCAAATTCTCAGTAAATGTTCATTAAAATTATTAAAAATATATTTTGAAATGAAAAAAGACAATGTGAGCCACAGATAAAAACCTTAAACATATGCAAAAAGTTTCTACCAACTTTTGCAGTCTGGAATTGATCAAACATGCAACCAAGATGCATTAATGCAAAGTTTGAAAAATTAATCATGTGAAAGTTTAAACTGAAGCTAAAGAAAAGTTAAATTACTCCACAGGAGTCAAAATATGACCTTGAGTCTATCTCAATATTGTATCCCAATGTTGTTGCTAGATGCTGTTGAGTTGAGTACAACTCACAGCAACCCCGTGAACAAAAAATCTGAACCCAGTTCTGTCCTGCACCATCCTCACACTTCCTGACACACAAGAGGCCATTACAGTGTCACTATATCAATCCACCTGGTTGATGGTCTTCCTCTTCTTTGCCAACCCTCTGCCCTTCTCAGCATCATGTCCTTCCCCAAGGAATAGCACCTTCTAGCAACATGCCCAAAGTATCTAATGCAAAACCTCATCATTCTTGCCTTCAAAGAGCACTCTGGCTGCACCCTCTCCAAGATATATCTATTTGTTCTCTTGACTGTCCATGGTATGTTCGGTGTTCTTCTCCAACACCACAGATCAAAGGCATCAATTCTTTTTCTGTCATCTTTATTCATTGTCCAGCTCGTGGATGCATAGCTAACAATCAGAAAGACTATAGCCTGAATCAGAAAACCCTACGAACACTAAGCAAAGAGGATAGTTACAGTAGTGTAGCAGTAGAGCTCAGATTAGAAGTCAGTTGAAATGAGAGAAATAAAAAACAAATATTATTTAACAACTGAAACATAGAATGTATGTCGCTTCAATGTATGAAAACTGGAAGTTATTAAAAATGAAATGGAATGCATTAATATCAACATAATAGGCATTAGTGATATGTGATGGACCAGCTATAGCCACTTTGAATCAGATGGTCACAGAATATACGATCGCAGGGAATGAAAAACAGAGGAAGAATAAATAGTGTTGCATTCATAGTCAAAAAGTCAATTTCCAAAACAACTATGCGATATCACTCACTCCAGTAAGAATAGCAAAATTTGACAGAACACCAAACATCAAATGCTGGCAAGGTTGTAAAGAAACTGGAACATTTATTTACTGTTGGTGGGAGTGTTAAATGGTACAAACACTATACAAGACTGTATGGCACTTTCTCAAAAATTTGCAAATAGAAATACCATTTGACCCAGAAATCCCACTACTGGAAATTTACCCTAAAGAAACCAGAACTGCCACCCATGCAGACATATGCACACCCATGTTTGCTGGGGTTTTGTTTGCAATAGCAAATAGCTGGAAACAACCCAACTGCCCACCAACAAATGAATGGATTGAGAAGCTCTGGTATATTCACACAATGGAATACTCTGCATTGAAGAACAAGGAACTCATGAAATATTATGCAAAATGGATGACCCTGGAGGACATTATGCTGAGTGAACTATCTCAATCACAAAAGGACAAATATTGCATAGGGTCACTGTTGTAAAACAGGACTGACATCAAGGTTGAGGGAAGAAAAAGAAGGAGGGAAGGAATGATGTATACTGCATTGAAACAGATAAGGGAGAGAATTGTTTAAGGGATATATGGTTGGGTATTATTGTCATTACAGAAGTCCAGAATGAGGATTGCATAGTGGAGTGGACTTGGGGAGAGGGACTGCATAACAATGAAAGAGTTTTTTGTTTTACTTATCAAGGAGAAGAGTGAATCGAGGGGAAGGGAGTGGGCAGGGAGAAAAGTGTAACAATGAATGACTGGAAACTCAAAGTCTCTATAAACTCTCTTTAAAATTAATTTTAAAAATTTTTTAAAAAGTCAATTTCAAGTTCTATCCTGAAATACAATGTGGTGAGGGATAGGAAAATATCCATAAACATACAAGGAAGACCTGTTAACATGACTATTATTTAAATATATGCTCCTACATCTAGATTGGAAGGAGGAACGGCATCCACTTCCATAATAGCTTCCCTTTGGAAACCCTATGAACCTGGAGAGAGGATAAAAGGCACCCAAGCGTCAAGGGCTGTCCTTCCTAGGGTCGCTATGGGTCGCCTGCAACTCGACAGCACTTAACAACAACGACAACAACAACATCTAGAGCCAAAAAGGAAGAAATTAAGAATTGTTACCAAATTTTACAGTCTGAAATGGCCTGAACATGCAATCAGGATGCATTAATGATAATTAGTGACTGGATTGCAAAAGCAGGAAACAGTGAAGAAATAACAGTAGTTGGAAAATGTGAGCTTGTTGATAGAAATGAAGCTGGGCAGGATACAAGATCAACATACAAAAATCAGTTGGATTTCTCTACAGTGACAAAGAGAATACAGAATAGGAACTAAGAGAAACAATACCCTTCACAATAGCTAATCACCAGATTAAATATTTTATTAAATCATCATATTAAATAATCACCAGGTTAAATAATTAATTTAACCAGAAGCACAAAGGCTCTAGTCAAAGAAAATTACAAAACACTACTACAAGAAACATAAAGAGACCTTGAGAAGTAGAAGAATATCCCTTGCTCATGGACAGGAAGACTCAATATTGAGAAAATGACAATACTACCAAAGGCAATTTACACATTTAATGCAATCCCAATACAAATACCAATCCCATTCTTCAACGAGATGGAAAAGGCAGTCTCCAGTTCCGTTTGGAATGGAAAGAAGCCCCAAATAAGCAAAGCACTCCTTAAAAATAGAAGAAAGGTAGGAGGTATCTCACTCCCTGATTTCAAATCCTACTACACTGC
>NW_006399882.1:7310667-7316570 GCF_000299155.1 Elephantulus edwardii | reverse complement strand
CTGACAGCAAACTTCCCCAATGCAATTAGTCTTTTAATTTCCTGGCTGCTGGTACAGACTCACAATTACTACTTGCCATAGTATTGTGACTAAACCACAAGAATTTTTGACACATCAAATTATAAAAGCATCATTAGCAGAGAAAACAACAACGAATGTGGTTAGTGCATGAGAGAAAGCCAAGGGATTCAAAGCAATATTGTAACTACGTAACAAGGTAGCTCATTGTCGATGTTGTTGTTGTTAGGTGCTGTCAAGCCAGTTTTGGCTCACGATAACCCTGTAGACAACTGAATGGAGTCCTGCCGGGTCCTATGTCTTCCTCTCTGTCTCTGGTGTGCCTGCATCTGCTGCTGCATCCACTGTGTCAGTCTTTCTCATTGAGGCTCTTTCTCTTGTTCACTGATTCTCTATCTTTCCAAACATGATATCCTTCTCCAGGACTGGCTCTCCTGATAACGTGTCCAAAGTATGTGAGGTAAAGTCAATAGAAGATTCAAAAAGTAAATTTGCACAGAGTTTTAGGCTGGTAGGAATAGTGACAAATGTAAACTGGGCATAAGAAAAAATGGTTTGTGATTTTGACTAACCATATGGACTTATATTTTGAAAATTAATTTCTCCTGAAACAGCATCCTTGGGAGGCAGTCATTCTGGTGTGACTCCTTCTGACAGTGTCACTCAGCACAATACACACTCCACCCCCTTCTTTTGGGACGCCTTGTGGGGAGGAAGACAAGGTGAGCCCGCTAGTTAACCGCTGTTACCTTCAGGGAGGAGAGTCTTCCACTTTAGTGCTTTTAATTTCTAAAATACTTTTATTCTGTTGAAATAACTCTGCTGTATAAGTAATCTTAAAAGGCAGCTGTGGGTTGTTTTGTTTTGCTTTTGTGTATTTACTGGTTTCAAGAAACCAAAAAAAAAAAAGAAAGTGCTGGTCTGAATTGGTGCCAGTCCTCTCTGCCCTAATGGCCACATCCACGCCATTCTCAGTTGTTGACAGGGAGGTCAAGAGGCAGGAGCTCCAGGAGCAAGACTTTCTGTGTGCACCTGGAAGAAGGAGTGGCAGGAGGGAGCAATAAAAAAAACCCGCATTTATTCACGTTCTCTTAGCCCACTGCCAGAGAGAGTCTGGGATTCTTATCAAAAGTTCCCAAAAAATCAAAATGGCAAATCTCAACAAAGGTATAATCCATTATAAAAAGTGGATCCTATTTTGTTCAAAGACGGAATGCATAGAAGAGGGTAGTGTTTCGCCAACAGAGCTCTTCGAAGAGGATATTGTTATTGTCAGCTGACAAAGAAGAGCAAACAGGCTGCGGGACATGTGATGAAGCAGAGTATCCTCAGAGCCGAGCCCGCTCACTCGGCCCTCGAAGGCTGTGTCTCTGTCTTGCTCACTGTGGTTGAGTCAGCATTGACGCGTAGCTCATCCTCTGGCCGCGTTCAAAGGCTGTAAATTGCACAAGAAGAGATCGCCCATCTTTCTTCCTCCGAGCTGCTGATGGATTCGAACCAGCAGAGAGGCATGGCCGTGGGGTTAACAGCGCGACCCACTGTGGACACAGCCACCTGAGGCAGAGCCTGGGGTATCTCTGCGCTTCCATTTCCTCTAGGACAAAAAAGAGATTCTAAAATTTCTTAAGGTCGTATTTTAAACAACCTTGCATCAACCACACGATCCAGGGGGGAAAGTGAGCGCATCCTCAGTGCGGAGCACAGCGCTTCTCAAGGGTCAACGCCCCTCAGGGACGCAGCACCCTCTCAGGAAGCAGTTCTGTCTCCAGCTATCCACTGCCAGTCGCTAGCACCTGTATTCGTTTTGTACTGTTCTGTAACAGATGAACACAAACTTAGCAGCCTGGCCCACACAAACATTATCTAACAGCTTCCTTTTGTCAGGAGCCTGGCCATCACTTAGCTAAAGCTGTCCAGGGCGTCAGTCAGGACTGTGGTTCTCATTCTAAGCTGGACTCGAACACGTTGTTTGCTGAATTTAAGCCCTTGAAGCACTCTCAGCATCTCCAAGCTGTCCGCATTTCCTTGCCACGTAGCCCCCAGGGGCGGCTGACAGCTGTTGCCTTTTTCCAGGTACCATCCACACACTACCTTGACCTCTGTCCTGTCTTTTAAAGGCTCACTTGATTAGGTCAGGATGACCTCTTGGGTAATTCAAGTCCACTCTGGTCATGGCCAACCCCGTACCTGCCATGTAGAGCTGCGCTCCTCACGGTTTACAATGGTTGATATTTTTTTCTTTTTTTCAGTTGATTACCAGGATTTTCCTCCTAGGCGCCCCTAGATGAACACAGGCCTCTACTCTCTCACTTAGCAGTCAAATACATTAACTCTCTGCACTATCCAGACTCAACAGGTAATGAAATCTGTTATCCTGATTGTAGTTGTTGTATATGTTCAGTTGGAACTGAGGTTCCAATAAGTTTTCAGGGGCAGTGAATTGCATGAGAAGGAGATTTGCCATCTATCTCACTTGGAGAAGCTGGTGGATTTGAACCACACACTTTTGCACTGGTTGCCTAGTTCCTTACAACTAAGCCACCAGAGCTCCCTAAGCTGCTGTGGAGTTGATACCAGTTTCAAATAATACCATGTGCCCCAGAGTAGAACTATGCTCCAAAGGATTTATCCTAATCTTTGTAAAAGCAGAAGAAAGCAAGCCTTCCTTCTGAATCCTGAATCTGCATCCTGAAGACATGCAGTTCAAATCCATAAATAGCTCTGCAGGAATTGGTGTTGTGTTGTTGTGTTGTTATGTGCCGTCGAGTCGCTTGCGACTCATAGCGACCCTATGTACAACAGCCCTAAATCCTGCTCTGTCCTGTGCCAATCGCACTGTCTCTGACACTCCCATCCCAATTATCCCAGTCACTGAATCAATTCACCTCATAGAGGGCCTTCCTCTCCTGCGCTGTCCCTCCACCCTCCCAAGTATGATGTCCCTCTCCAAGGACCGGTCTCTCCTCACAACATGTCCAAAGTATGTCACATTAAGCCTCAGAATCCTTGCCTCCAAGGAGCCACCCGGTTTAACCCTTTCCAGGACAAATCTGTTTGTTTTCCTAGCAGTCCATGGTATTCTCAATACTCTTCTCCAGCACCACAGCTCAAAGGCATCAATTCTCCTTCTATCCTCCTTGGTCATTGTCCAACTCTCTGAGGCATAACAAGTGACTGCGAAGACCATGGCCTGTATCAGATGCACCTTAGTCTCCAGAGAGACACCATTGCTCTTCAGTACTTTGGAGAGGTCCCTAACAGCAGACTTTCCCATGGCAAAGCGCCTTTTAATTTCCTGGCTGCTGGTGCCAAGAACTGTTGACTGTGGAGCCAAGCAAGCTAAAGCTGTATACAATCTCAATCTCTTCACCATCCATCCTGATGCTGCCAATTGGTCCAATGGTGAGAATCTTTGTCTTCTTGACATTGAGCCTCAATCCATATTGTCAGTGACAGGATAATATCTATACGCATACAAGGAAGTCCAGTGAATACCACTATCATTCAAATATATGCACCAACAACCAGAGCCAAGGAAGAGGAGATAGAAATTTTTTACCAACTTTTACAATCGGAGACTGATCGAACATGCAGTCAAGATGCATTGATAATAATGGGTGACTGGAACGCAAAAGTCGGGAACAAAGAAGGAGATTCAGTAGTTGGAAAACATGGACTCGGTGACAGAAATGGAGCTGGAGAGAGGATGATCGAATTTTCCACAATCCATGATTTATTCATAGCAAATACATTTTTTAAGAGACATAAACGCAGGTTATATACCTGGATTTCACCTGATGGTATGCATAGGAATCAGATCGATTACATCTGTGGAAAGAACTGCTGGAGAAGCTCAATATCAGCTGCGAAAACTAGGACAGGAGCTGATTGTGGAACAGACCACCAACTACTCATATGCAAATTCAAGCTGAAGCTGAGGAAAATTAAACCAAATCCAAGGCAACCAAAATATGACTTTGAGTCTATCCCACCTGCAGGAATTAGGATGGACAATCTCCTCCTGTGTAATTAACTACCTCTGAAAAACCACTGGAGGGTCAGCTATGGTCAGTTCTGACTTGAAGACACACACCAACAACAATGAACCCAAGAGTAAAGTCATTTCCATCATTTTTATTCCCAACCAGAGTGACCATGTAGCACAGAAGAGAGCTTCCTTACAGGGCTTCCATGGACGTGATTTTTACGAAACTGAATTTATTACCACATCTTTCTCCCATGGAATGATGGGTGGGTTTGAACCAATAACCTTCCTATTTGCAGCTGAAATGCTATGTTACTAGCACTTCTTAAATAGTCACATAGAACTCCTGCACTTCCTCATCTGTGAAATATGGTAAATAATTATATCTACCTTTTAGGGTTATCAGTAGAAATCATATAATGCTTTGACAAATATTTAACTCTCACTTTGTCAGTTTTAAGGAGGTGGTGGCATGGTTAAGACATTCAGTTTGAACAAAAAAGGTTGATGGTCCAAACCTACCCGAGGGAAAAAGATGAAGCAGTGTACTCCATAAAGATTTACTCCATAGAAACCCCACGGGCAATTCTACTTTGTCCGAGAGCAGGACAGAACTCAGAGTCAACTCAGTTCGGCTGGCCTGGGCATCAGGCTCTGTGACAGACAGATATTTTTAGTAACAATTAAAGACTAATTAATTAATTATTAACTTGTATTTAATTAACTAATCACTAGTTTATCCAGGAGGCTGGGCTGTATGAGAAGTGTGGCATCAGGATTGGAGGTAGACTCATGAACAAGTCTGCATTATGCTGATGACACAACCCTGCTTGCTGAAACTGAGGAGGACCTGAAGGGCTTGCTGCAGAAGGTCAAGGACTTCAATATGGATTGAAGCACAACATCAAGAAAGCAAAGATTCTCATCACTAGACCAATCAGCAGCATCATGATAGATGGTGAAAAGATTGAGATTGTTGATGCTTCAGTTTGCTTGGTTCTACAATCAACACTCTTAGTACTAGCAGCCAGGAAATTAAAAGACTAATTGCATTGGGAAAGTGTGCTGTCAGAGATCTCTTCAAAGTACTGAAAAGCAACAATGTCAGTCTGGAGACTAAGGTGCGCCTGATACAGGCCATGGTCTTTGCCATTACTTGCTATGCATCAGAGAGCTGGACAATGACTAGGGATGGGAGGAGAGTTGATGCCTTTGAGGTGTGGTGCTGGAGTATTGAATATACCTTGGACTGCTAGGGAAAAAAAAACAAGTTCGTCCTGGAGGAGGTGAGACCAGGCTGCTCCTTGGAGGCAAGGATTCTGAAGCTTTGTTTAACATATTTTGGACATGTTGCAAGGCAGGATCAATCCTTGGAGAGGGAGGTCATGCATGGGAAGGTGGAGGGACAGTGCAGGAAAGGAAGACCCTCAATGAGATGGATTGATTCGGTCACTGAGGTAATGGGGATAGGTGTGTGGGAGACACATATTGGATTGGCAAGGGATAGAGCAGGATCATTGTATGTAGGGTCACTATGAGTCGCAGGTGACTTGACGGCACATAACAACAACAACAATATCTAGTTAATAAAAATTAAACCATTTCTTACTAAAGCATCTAGTATTTCCTGAATGTTAATCCTATGTCTGCTATTATGACTGTCAAAGCTTAATTAGTAACCTATCAGCCCTTTATCTTGTGAGGAAGTACCTCTGAAGTCAGTCTTCCTCTGGCTTCATACGCCCCCTTTCCACTTGCCAGAACAACTTCTTGTCACTAAGCCACTTCTTGTTAGGTATTGTTGAGTCCAACATGACTCATAGTGACTCTATGAACAACAGGCCTAACCCCTATCTTTTTTTTTTATTAAATTTTATTAGTTTTAATGAACATTTACAGA
>NW_006399882.1:7300679-7309488 GCF_000299155.1 Elephantulus edwardii | reverse complement strand
TGTGATTAGGTATTTCTGTCATGACAGAAGTCTAGAGCGATGGCTACATGGTGGAGTGGACCTGGGGGAGGGTTTGTAAAACAATGAAAGAATCTTTTCTTTTACTAACCCCTATCTTATCCTGTGTCACCCTCATCATCTCTGATAGAGCTGAGCCTATTGCTGGAGTCACAGTGTCTATCCATCTTATTGGGCGGGAGGGTCTTCTCCTTTGCTGACCTTTCCAAGTATGATGTTCCTTCCTAAGTAGTAGACTTTTCTAGCAACATGTCCAAAGTATGAAAGATAAAGTAACCATGCAGAGCACCTGAGAACATTGAAAAGACCAAGGCCTGAATCAGGTGCATCTTAATCTTTAAACTGACATCATTGTTCTTCGATATTTGGAGAGGTCCTGACAGCAGGCTTGCCCAAACAATAAATTTCCTGATCTCCTGACTAAGGGTGTTGGTTGTGGATCCTAGTAATATACAATCATTGACACCTTCAATCCTTGCTCCATCTTAATCCATTATGATGGAGATACTGGCACAGTGGTGTGGATCTTTGTTTTCTCAATGATGAGATGCAATTCATATTGAAGTCCTCGATCTTCTACAGCAAGCAATTCAAGTCTCCCTCACTTTCTACAAGCAAGAGTGTGTCATCTGCATAAGACAGGTTGTTCATGAGCCTCCTCCAATCCTAATACTGCACTCCTCTTCATAGAGTCCAGCTTCAGGAATTATTTCCTCAGCATGCTGACTGAATAGTTATGGAGAAAGGATACAACCCTAACACACATCCTTCCTGATTTTAAACCATATAGTGTTCCTTTGCTCTGTTCATACAACAGCTTCTTGGTTTAGGTATAGATTTTATACGAGCATAATTAAATGTTGTAGGATTTCCATTCTTCTCAATGTTAGCCATGGTTTGTTATGATTCACACAGTCTAAAGCCTTTGCATAGGCAATAAAACACAAATAGAGCTCCCCAAATTTAGTTGAGGACTTTTGATTTGCTTTAACCAATGAAAAGAGAGCATAAATGCTTCATGCCTTTTCTCAGTGAAGTCTTTAAGAACTAATGAGCCACTTGGTACCACTCTCACCACCACCCCCACTACCTTTAACCTACCGGAGGGTCTTGCATTCTGCCAGTTATAATCTGAGTACCTGAGAAGGGACAGAATGGAGATAACCTCATGGAAAAAAAATACGAGTGTGGGCAACAAACACATGCTTGTCATTTTAAACATTAACTTTGGGCTTGTGCCTTATCGCAGCATTATTTAGCCCTCCTGGAGAAGTTTTATCAATGTTACATGAGTTAATGGCTTAGCATTTATATCATGACTTGCACATATGGAGGACTATGTAATTACTTAGCAAGGAGCTCTGATGACTTAATGGGTTGGACTGCTAACCACAAGGTCAGTGGTTGGAACCCACCAGCTGCTAAGTGGGCTAAAGATGTGCAGTCTCCGGCCTAACACTTAAAGCTTCGGAAACCCTAGAGAATGCGCTAGAAAGCAGTTACGGAGCTTTCGGGGCTTTAAGCATTTATTAGGTTTCAAACACTTGCAACATTTTTCTGGTACTAAAAAAAAAAAAAGTGTGACGTTGGCTGCCTTGCTGCACAAGTTTTGGTAATTAACATTTATTGTCTGGTTTTCTTTCTCTTGGGCTAAGGAACCAAACATACTCCTTGCCCATAGAGTTTGGTAGTAAACTCTGTCACGCCAGCAGCATTTCGCTCCGAGGGTTTCTCTAATCATCAGGCAGTGTTTCTATGTTTAAAAGCCTACCTAGAAGAGGACCTCTCACTGCAGCAAAGCAGCTGATTGACTGCAGACCCGGCCGCGCAGGCGCGGAAGCAGCCGTCCAGGCTCCAGGGAATCGGGGGCAGTTAATGGGAATCAGATGCTGGAAGGTGCAGACCCTGGTGCACGTCCTGATCCCTGGGCACCGGGAATTACAACCGCAAACAAACTGGGCTGCATTTATGCAGCACTTTTCTTCCCCTGGAGAATCCTGTTAAGTGAGCCGAAAGAATGAGTTCTTACACATTCAACAAGGCTGTGGTGAGCCAGGGAAAGGCAGTGTTGAGAACTCAGAACCTGAACTTCCCTGCAGATCCCTTCGGCTCCTAATGTGGAATATCTATGGCCCTGGTCACTACCTCCCCACCCCGCATAGAGAGATTGGTGGTTTAGTGTTGAGGAGCTTCACTGCAAACGCAAAAAGCATTTGGTATGAAACCACCAGCCACTCTGTGGGAGAAGGATGGGCAATCTCCTCCCATGTGATTTACAGCCTCTGAAAATCCGCTGGAGGTCAGCCATGGGTCAGTTCTGCAGGTTTTGCTGTTGTTACCATGGCACACAATTACAACAAATCTCCTTAAAGGAAAAAAATATCCTCACAAAATCAATATAAGCATATACAAACGAGGCATTTAAACATTGGCTGGGAATACATAAAACACATTTATATCTATTTCTATGTAGATATATATCATATATCTATATATCTATATCTATATCTATATCTATATCTATATCTATATCTATATCTATATCTATATCTATATCTATATATATTAACCAACTCACAACTGACCCTCCAGGAAGTTTTCAGAGGTTTTACTTTTTTCTAAGACTGTAACTCAAAGGCAACAATTCTTCTCTGTCATCCTTACTCACTGTACAACTTTGAGATGCATAGATATCAATTGAAAATAGCAAGTTTGGAAAAGATTCACCTTAGAGTTTAAACTAAGAGCATTCTTCTTTAGAACTTTGGAGAAGTCCTTGACAGCAGCTTTTCCCAGTGCACATTTTAAGGTGATCATATGCTTGGGAAGAGCACTGAACATCCATGGACTATCAAAAGAACAAACGGGTATGTCTTGGAGAGGATGCAGCCAGAGCACTCTTTGGAGGCAAAGATGGTAAAGCTTCATCTTTTGGACAATGGACATGTAGCTAGGAAAGGCTAACTACATGGAGAGGGGCATTGTGCTTGCAAAGGTGGAGGGTCAGCGAAGGAGAGGAAGACCCCTAAATGGATGGATTGACATGGTGACTTGAGCAATGGGCTTGAGTGTTTCAGAGATGACGAGGATGGCGGAGAACAGGCCAAGGTTTAGGCTGGCTGTTCATAGGGTCTCTATGAGTTGTACTCCACTTGACAGCACCAAACAAGTGACCTGTAATCACACATGCCACCAATTCCTATCTTCTGCTTTATCTTTACCAACCTAGGCAGCTCAACATTTAAGTCCTTGACTGCTAACAAAACAAGCTGTACATTTAAAGTCACTTCACTAGAAAAAGAACTGGTGATAAGTTCTATAAAGATTGTTGTTACGTCCGGTGGAGTCAGATCTGACCCATAGCTGATCTCCCAGCGGCTTATAAATCAGTTCTAACTTATTACACATGACATCAACACCACATAACAACAACTCCATCAGAGGTGAAAATAACCTCATAAAATAAATATAAGCATACACCCAAGAGGCTTTTAAACACTGACCATGAATACATGCATAATGTTTCAAGCTCACTATATATATTTATTCATATGTGAATATGTATTTATTTTTATATCAATCAATGCATAGTTGACCCTCTTGCTGGTTTTCAGACACAGTATATTGCATGGGATAAGATTGCCCATCTTTTTCCCATGGAACAGCTGATGGATTCAAACCACATGCCTTTGGTTTGGCAGCACAGCTTCTTATCACTAGGCCACCAGAGGTCCTTCTGTAAAGCTTAGACCAGCCTGGAAAACTCAGAGGGCACTTCAACTGTGTCACATGGAGTTGCTGTGAGTTGAAATAGATTGGATGGCATACAGTCACACTATTTTAAAGTTCAGATACAAAGGTGCAGGTCATTCACTGCCCTTTCACCAAGAGCAATACTGATATTTTCTCCTTCCAATCACTTTTAGAAGTTAGAAACTGTGGCAAGGGATTTGCCGAGCTTTCAAATGGAGAATTTAATGTGCCATGAACTTCTGGTCATAAGATTCAGAAGTAAAAACCCTCTCTGGGCCCTTAGAAATCATCTCCCTGACTTTATGCCTGGGGTTTGTAAGGTGTAATTGCCTCGATGTTTGTCCTGCAGCTGCCTTTGCAAACAAAGTTTAAATCTGTAGGTCACCTTGAATTAACCAATGCATTGTGTACGCAACCGATTTGTTGGTCTGCAAGAATCGGGAATACTTGATACCTCCAGTTGAAGAGTACACAGAGAGGGAAACACACAAACACACTCAGACACACATTTTGATTAAGCCTGGCAAAAATGAAGGCCCATTGCAGGAAGCTGGCTCAGGTGTGATTATTTTCCAGCATTTCCTGGACATCATTTATCTTCTGGAAAGTAATGCAAACAGAACTGTGACATTCAAATTCTGCAAAGATTCTTGTTATGGTTGTGAGCTGAAGAACCTCATGACACTGAAAATGAGGAGTCCCTGTGGGCTCTCCTGACACATGTCCTCTCTCATACCACGTGATCAGGATCAGAGTTTGGGGGTTGCTTTCTTTGTTTATCTCCTTTTTTTCCTTGGTTCTTTAGGTTTTCTCAAAAGTCATTTGTTGTTGTTGTTGTTGTTGTTGTTGTTTAATGCCGTCGAGTCGTAGACGACTCATAGCGACCCTATGAACCAACAGCCTGAACACTGTTCGTACATAGAGTTTCCAGAGGCAAGCCATTTTGGAAGTGGATGCCGCTCCTGCTTCCAGGCTTGATTTAGTCGGGAAGCTCCAGCCAACACTGTCCACCATGGGTGCCCATTACCACGATTGGCACATCACTGTCACAGGCTTCAGCATCACAGCAACCATGAGTTACCTCTGTACAGCAACACACAGACCAGTGCTATAGCACCTAGAAGAATGTTTGACAGGAAGACAATTTGAACCTGGGCTTAAGGCCACCTCCTGGTTCAAAACCTAGGCCCAGGCTGGCTAGCCTCACTCCAGGGACATAGCAAACCTGCACGTCAAACACATTCCCGGAAAAGCAGTTCACTCCAAAAGCTTGCCATGCTTCCTGCGCTCCCACCACCACGCTCCTGCCTTCTGGCAAGGAGAGCTTCCCACGAGCCTGTGAAGGCGCCAGCCAAACCAGGAACAACATGGCCGCCTCTTTCCTGGCTGCCTTGGGCTTAAGGTCGCTATGAGTCGTCTATGACTCGACGGCACCTAACAACAACATTATTGTCATTACAGAAGTCCAGAATGAAGGTTGCATAGTGCAGTGGACTTGGGAAGAAGGATTGCATAACAATGAAAGAGTTTTTCTTTCATTTTCAAGGAGAAGAGTGAATTGAGGGGGGGAGGGTATGGGTAAGGAGAAAAGTACAACATGAATGTCTTGAAACCCTAAGTCTCTGTAAACTTCATTAAAATTTATTTTTAAAAAATGCAAAAAAATAAATTTCAAGTTCTATCCTGAAAAACAATGTGGTGAGGGATAGGAAAATATCCATAAACATACGAGGAAGACCTGTTAATATGACTATTATTTAAATCTATGCTCCTACACCTAGAGCCAAAGAGGAAGAAGTTGAGAATTTTTACCAAATTTTGCAGTCTGAAATTGACTGAAAATGCAATCAGGATGCATTAATGATAATTGGTGACTGGAATGCAAAAGTGGGAAACCCCACTGCTGTAAAATGGGACTGATATCAGGGTTGAGGCAAGACTGAGAAAAAGTGGATAAATTGTGTATACTGCACTGAAACAGATGTTGTTGTTATTGTTGTTTGATGCCATCGAGTCGTAGACGACTCATATCAACCCTATGAACGAACGGCCTGAGCACTGTTTGTACATAGAGTTTCCGGAGGCAAGCCATTTCGGAAGTGGGTGCCGCACCTGCTTCCAGGCTTGATTTAGTCGGGAAGCTCCAGACAGCACTGTACACCATGGAGAGAGAGAATAATTTAAATGCGATGTATGATAGGGTATTATGGTTATCACAAAAGTCCACAATTAAGGTTACACAGTGGAATGTACTTGGCGTTGGGAGGGGTGCGAGGGGATTGTGTACCAGGGAGGGAGTGTTTCTTTTACTTTTCAAAGGGAGGAGCAAACTGGGGCAGGGGGAGAAGTGCAGCAATGAATGAATGGAAATCCAAAATCTCTGTAAATGTTCATTAAAATTGTTAATAAAAATATATATATATTTAAAAAATTTTTTTTAAAGTGGGAAACAGTAAAGAAGTAACAGTAGGTGGAAAATATTGGCTTGGTTATAGAAATGAAGCAGGAAATAGAATGATTGAATTTTGTATTTACAATGATTTATTCATTGCAAATACCTTTTCTAAAAGACACAAAAAATGACTTTACATGTGAGTCTCACCTGACAAATTGCATAGTGATCAGACTGACTACATTTGTGGGAGAAATTGGAGAAGCTCAATTTCGGCAGTCAAAACTAGGCCAGGGCAGACTGTGATTCAGATCGTCAATTACTCCTATGCATGTTCAAACTGAGGCTGAAGAAAATGAAACTAAGACCACAGGAACTGTATCCCATGTTTATTGTGGCTTTGTTCACAATAGCAAAGAGTTGGAACCAACCCAAGTGCCCATCAACAAACAAATAAATAGAGAAGTTCTAGCATAGTCACACAATGGAATACTACGCTGCATTGAAAAACAAGGAACTCATAAAATATTATACCAAACGGGTGATCCTGGAGGACATTAATGCTTAGTGAAATATCTCAGTCACAAAAGGACAAATATTGCATATCCCACTGTTGTAAAACAGGACTGACATCGGGGTTGAAGGAAGACAGAGAAGGAAGGGATGAATGATGTATACTGCATTGAAACAGATGAGGGAGAGAACTGTTTAGAAGGGATATATGATTGGGTATTATTGTCATGACAGGAGTCCAGAATGAAGGCTGCACAGTGGAGAGGACTTGGAGGGAGGGATAATATAACAATGAAAGAATTTTTCTTTTACTTTTCAAAGAGAAGAGTGAATGGGGGGTAGGGAGAAATTGCAACAATGAATGAATGGAAACCCTAAGTCTCTGTAAACTTTCATTAAAATTATTTTTTTTAAAAAAACACAAAGACTAGGGAGGTCTGGTGGCTTAGTGGTGAAGAGTTACACTGTCAACTCAAAGGCATGTGGTTCGGATCCATGAACAACTCCTCAGGAATAAAATGGGTCATCTCCTCCTGTGTGATTTACTGCCTCTGAAAACACATTGAAGGGTCAGCTTTGAGTCAGTTCCTACTCTATGGTACACAACAACTATAAGAATTTGACAATGATGTACAGTAAACAATTGTTGACAATAGCCAAAAATTAGAGGCAGTCCACGGACCCATCAGCAGATGAATAGATAAACAGAATGTGCACATTCATACTCTCAAAACCAAACTCACTCCACAGAGAAAATTCTGACTCAGAGCTTCTGCAGAACAGAGCTGAATTAGCCCATAAGAATCCCAACACCCAAAATCTTTACAGAAGTAGACTGCCCCATCTTTCTACTATGGACAGATCTATGGATTTGAACCACTAATCTTTCGTTTAACAGTCTAGTGCTTAAACACTGTGCCACCAGCACTCCCATACCTATACAAGAAAATATTTATTCAACCTTAGAAAGAATGAAGGGGGGGGGAAAAGGAATGAAGCATGTGCTATAACATAGATGAATCTCAAAAACACAAAGCGGCGTAAAAGAATCTGGATATAAAGTTCTGTATGTTCTATAATTTCATCTGTATCAAATTTCAGATTGATTGTCATGGATTAAGTTATGTCCCCCAGAATAAATGCCAGTATTTAGTAATGTGGAAATTCTGTAATGACCCTCTATGATCTGATAAACTTGTTGTGTACTGGTGAGTCAGAACCAACCCACAGCTGATCCTCCTGTGGGTTTTCAGAGGCAATAAATTGTATAGGAAAACAATGTTCATCATTCTCCCACAGAGCAGCTGGTGGCTTTGAACCACATGAGCTTTTGCACTGACAACACAATTCCTTATCAAAGCGCCTTCTGAGAAACTTATCCTCAGGTCCCAGAGCTCCCTCTGATAAACCTTTGGTCACAAAAGGATTAAGAATGGGATATAACATCCCTTAATCTCATCAAAGTCCTGAACAGATGTAAGGGGTGTAACCTGTAACACGTTAGTCTCCTAGGTGATAAAAGGTGAGAGGATGCATGAAGAGGAAGGACTTCAGTACTATCAAGAAAGAATAGCCAAGAGTGAAGTTCAACTGTTCGGACTCAGGCTTCTAAAACTAAGAAGATCCTTGACTCTGGGAAAGGCGGGGAGACAGGGAGATCTCTAAGAAAAACAAGATTTACAGATGCCGAGGGAAAAAAAGACTTTCCTCCAGACTCAAAAGGAAGATAATGCCTATCCCTACAATCACCCACTTGAATCTGTACTCTACTCTCTTAAACTACAAGGGCAGGGTGGGGTGGGGGTTGGGGAAATCTGTTTGTTAAAGTTATCCACTTGTGGCCTCTCTAGTACCAGATCTCTAGAATAACTGTCTAGGACTAAAAAGTGGAAATAGAGATTAACTCTAAGTGGGCATATGAGATCTTAGTAGAGTTATGAGACTGTTCGGAAACTGGATTATGGTGATGGTTGTACAGCTTAGTTGTTGTTGTTATGTGCCGTCGAGTCGCCTGCGACTCATAGCGACCCATAGCGACCCTATGTACAACAGCCCTAAACTCCGCTCTGTCCTGTGCCAATTGCACTGTCTCTGACACTCCCATCCCAATTATCCCAGTCACTGAATCAATCC
>NW_006399882.1:7293738-7299769 GCF_000299155.1 Elephantulus edwardii | reverse complement strand
CCAAGACCCATCTAACATCAGCTATAATATCTCTAGTACCACGACCCCTTCTGAAACCAGCCTGGACTTCTGGTAGTTCTCTGTTGATGTGCTGTTACAGTCGTTTTTGGATAATCTTCAGTAATCTTAGTACATTTACTAAATATCATTGGTTTATACAGTGACATTCATAAATATATACATGCACATGCAAGACCAACACATTACATCTTAACTTCTGAGATTAAGTAAAATTTCCTTACTTTGTCCTCCTTTAACACCCACTTCAGGAAATTGTATCACATTTCTAAACATGCTAGATTTCACATACATTTGCATTCTACTTTCAGCTCTGCCACTTAGTAATTCAGCCTTGGACAAAGCCTCTTTCCTGCTTAAATCTTCAAGTCTTGAGACATGGGTTCACGTATCTTAAATTATTTGTAACTATTCCAAAATAATAGGGAGCTCTGGTGGCCTATGAAGCTGTGCTATAATACCACAGGCGCATGAGTCTAGTAAACTCATATAAGTGTCTGGGGAGTGCTATGTGATCACAGGCAAGTTATTCAACCATTCTGGGTTCTGTTTACTAATTGGAAAATTGGGTCTTTGTGAGACCCTAAAGCTGTGAAAATTAAATTAGATGATACACATACATGCTGATGTATGCACAGTGTTTAGGACAATTGTTATTGTTAGCTGTCATTACACTGGTTATAACTAATTTTGTTGCTATTATGTGTCATTGAGTTGACTACAACTAATTGCCACCCTATGAACAAAAGCTCTGAACTTTGCCCTATCTTGAGTCAATCTCACTGTCTCTGACAAACCTGACCCCATTGCTACAGTCTTTCTGTCATTCCATTTCATCCAGGGACTTCTTCTCCTGTGCTGACATCTAACTTTTCAAGCATAATGCCCTTTTCCAAGGACATTCTTTTGCCTCCTGGCAATATGCCCAAAGTATATGAGTTGGAGTTTCAAAATCCTTGCCTCCAAGGAACATCCTTGTTTCACCGTCCCCAGGACAGACCTGTTTGTTCTCTTGGCAGTTCTAGCACCACATCTCAAAGACTTCAATTCTTCTGTCATCCTTAGTTATTGTCCAGCTCTCAGATACATAGCAAGCAATTGAGAAGATAGATCATGGCCTGGGTTAGGTGCACTTCACTGCCTTTTAGCACTTTAGAGAAATCCTTGCTGGCAGATTTTCCCCAATGTAACTTGTCTTTTGATTTCCTGACTGCTGGTGCAAAGAGTGTTGATTGTGGATGTAAGCAAGAAGAAATAATTAACAACGTCAATCGTTTCTCCATCTATCATGATATTGCCTATTGGCTCAGTGGTGAGGATCTTTGTTTTCTTGATGTTGAGACGCAATACATATTGAAGTCTTCGGTCATTGACCCTCTGCAGCAAACACTTCAATTCCTCAGTTTCAGCAAGTAAGTTTGTGTCATCTGATAACACTTGTTGATGAGCCTTCCTCCAATCCTGATGCCACACTGTTTGTAAAGTTCAGCCTCCCAAAAGATCTGTTCCTCATATAGATTGAAAAGGTATGGAGAAAGGATACATTCCTGACACACTCCTTTCTTTATTTTGAACCATGCAGTGTTTGTTCCCTTGCTTTGCTCCGACAACAGCTTCCTGGTGTACGTGCAGGTTTTGCATTACCACAGTCAGGTGGTCTGTGATTCACCTTCTTCTCAACATTAGCCACAATTTGTTGTGATCCACACAGTCAAATACCTTTACACAGTCAATGAAACACAAATAGACATCCTCCTGGTATTCTTCACTTTCAGCCACAGTCTATCTGACATTAGCAATGATATCCCTAGTGCCTGTTGTAAATCTGGCTTATATTTCTGGCAGTACTTGATGAACTGCTCTATTTGTTTTTAATCATCTTCAGCAAGATTTTGCCTGTATGTGATATTAGTGATATTTCTGGATAATTTCCACATTCTGTAGGATCACCTTTTTTGGGGAGTAAGAAAAAAACACAGTTCACTTCTAGTCATTTGGCCAGGTAGCTGTCCTCCAGATTCCTTGCCTCAATCTTCAAAACAATAGAAACCTATAAACAATAGAGCACACCTGGACTATTAGATATAACACTGAAGGCTGAGTCTTCACACTGAGAAACATTATCATTCAAATATAGGCAGCAAAAATGAAAGCAGAAGATGAGGAAGTAGAAGTTTTCCACGAACTTTTACAGTCTGAAATTTATATAACATGCAACCGAGATTTACTAATATAAATTGGTGCCTTGAATACAAAAGTTGGGAACAAGGAAGAAGAATCAGTAGTCAGAAAATATGGATTTGGTTACAGAAATGAAGCTGGAGATAGAACTTCCGAATTTTACATAAGGATTTATTCAAATTCATAGCATCCATTTTATTACAGAACAAACCACTGCCTGATCCTGCTACCTCCTCACAATTACTGTGTCGTTCGACCGTGTGAGGTTCTCTTCCTTTTTCACTGATCCTCTACATTACATTGCCAAGGATGATGACTTTCTCCTTCTGATAACACGTCCAAAGTAAAATGAGATCAAATCTCACCAATCTCACAGTTAAGGAACATCCTGGCTGCCCTTCTCCAAGACAGATTTCATTGTCCTTCTGGAAATCCACAGGATATTCAACATTCATTGCCAACACATTCCAAGTCCATAAAAATGCCAGGTACATATTAGCTACTATCTAGAAAAACACCCAAATCACATCTACTTGATTATTCGCTGCCCAGAAGGATTTGCTGTCTACTGTACCCATCAAATTCTTCAGTGCTTCACTTTCATTTCTCATAGACATAGTGGCCTCTTAATAAGGATTTGTCAGACTATTTTATACCATGAATTATTTCATTCATCATTTTGCTCACTAGTTAGTGGAATCCTTCAAACCATAGCCATCAAGTAGAACCAATTCATAATTGCTCTGATCAATCAGAGGGTTTATGAGACTATAAATTGCCTGAGAAGAGATTGCCCATCTTTTTCCTGAGAAGCCACTGATGGATAAGGATGGCCAGAAAGGCACCACATTTTGGCTAGCAGTACAATTCCCTACAGACAAGGCCACCAGAGGCCCCTCAGTTGTGCACATTAATTGCATATAACCAAGCTATAAATCCCAGGTATTAAAACTGAAATAGAGAAAAAGACACAGGAAGTCTATAGACAGAAATAGAGGTTCCCAACCCTCACTAGGCTTTTTACAATGGCTTATGTAGGGACATAGTAAAGTAATATAGAAAGGTGTGGGGAATGGAGTTGTAATACTACAATCTTCATCAAACCCATAAGAATATATTTTAATATTTTTTTACAAAAACTAATATAATACAGGAGAATCCAGGGCACCATGATCCCATTGTTGATGTCAGATGGAACTTGACTGAAATCAGAGAGTACTAGAAGGCTAGCTATCTGTGTTTTATTGACTATGCAAGGGTATTCTGCATACAACAAGGTATAGCTAACATTGAGAAGAATGGGAAATCCCAGGACACTAAATTGTGCAAAATCTATACCTAGATGAGAAAGCTGTTGTACCAAAAGAGCAAGAAAACACTATGATTTAAAAGCAGGAAAAGTAGAAAGAAGAGAAAATCACTAGAATAGCAGAGACTAGTGGGAGTGAAGAAGTAAAGAAATAGGTAAAGTGCAGGGGAAATTTGAAAAGATGGGAAGATGGGAAAGATCAATAGTAATTAATATATAAAAAACACAATGTACAGAAATTATTATCTAAAATAAAATGTCTACAAATGAAATAATGTGTATGAGTGATTGTATAAAAGTGAATAGTATAAATATAATAAATTTTTTAAAAGAAAAACTATCAACAAAGGTATGCATCAGGTCCATATCCTTTCTCTGTATCTATTCAATCAACAAAGAATTTGAGAAGCTGGACTTTATGTAGAAGAATGTGGCTTTAGGATCAGAGGAACTCTTATCAATATCAATAATGTGCATTATGCAGATGACACGACCTTCCTTATTGAAACTGAGTAAGACTTAAAGCTCTTGCTGTAGAAACTCCGACTATAGACTAAAATTTGGATTACATCTCTGTGTAAATAAAATGAAAATTCTCATCATTGATTCAATAGACCACATCATGATACATGGAGAAAAATTTAAATGGTCAATTATTTCATCTTATTTGGATACACATTCAACACTCTTGGTAACACTCTTGGTACTCTTGGCAGTCAAGAAATAAAAAAATATGTTCTATTGGGAAAATTGCTATTAGGGACTTCTCCAACATGCAGAAGACCAAGACATCAGTAAAAAGACCAAGATATGCTTTATCCAAACCATAGACCTTTATTTTTTTTTTTCTGTGATCCATAGGGTTTTAGATTAAGGGATTTAAAAAAATATTTTATATTGATTTGCTTCAAAGTTCATGTGTTTCACACTATTATTCATTCATATTGTGTTTCATAAAATCATTCCGATTCATTCATTGTACTTTATAAAATTAATCATCAGTGGACTATGCCAACCATTACCCTGACTTTGCAAATCCCTGCTGGATCTTTTTCATTTCCATTACCCTCTCCCTCTCTGTATCCACCAAATTGTGCGACCCTATGATTTTCCCTGTGCCCATCCTCATCACTCTGCTCCCAACCTCCCTGCCTTGGATCCTCATACATGTTTTACTAGTTCTCTTTTTCTACTATAATGGTCATATACAGTATTTGTCCTTATGAGACTGTTGTTAGTTCACTCAGCATAATGCTATCCAGTCCCTCCCAAGTGATGTAGTAATTTTCAAAATTGTTGCTCCTGAGGGCTACATAGTTTTCCATCGTGTGAATGTACCACAATTTCTCAATCCATTCAATTGTGGTTAAACATTTGGTCTGCTTCCATATTCTTGCAATAGTGAATAACACTGCTAGGAACATTGGTGTACAAATCTCTGTGTCTCAGTTCTCATTTTCCCAGAGTATATTCCTAGCAGTCAATTAGCGGGGTCATATGGAATTTCTGTGTTCAGCTTTTTGAGGAAACACCAAACTGCCTTCCAAAGTAGTTGTACTATTTTACAATCCTATCAACAGTGTATGAGAGTTTCTATCTCTCTACATCATCTCTAATATTTATTGTTGTCCTGTTAAATTTTCCCACTGTACTGGAGTGAGATGGTAAAACATTGGGGTGTTGATTTGCATCTCTCTATTTACCAGTGATTTTGAGCATTTATTCATGTGTCTGTTGGCCATCCTAATGTCTTCTACTGTGAAAAAAAATCTTTCCATGTCTTCTGCCTATTTTATAATTGGATTATCTAGCTTTTTCTTATGGAGGCCCTATAGGATTCTGCAAACTTTTGTGATGAGATCCTTGTCCTGAGATGGTATCCCCAAATGTTTCCCCCTAGTCAGTAAGTTTTCTTTTCACGTGTTGGGAAAAGTTCTTTATGTGCCTAGGGATTTAATCTTTAGAAGGTCTCATTCATCAATTGTATCCTCTCCTGCTTGTATATTTCTGACTGTATTTGTCAACCTCTTTATACCATAGGAAAGGCCTTTTACGATTGATCTCACTTCGTCTCTCTCTTTTTTTTTAATTCATTTTAATGAAAATTTACAGAGACTTAGGGTTTCCAGTCATTCACTGTTGCACTTTTCTCCCTGCCCACCCAATCCCTCCCCCCAATTCTTCTCCTTGAAAAGAAAACGAAAAAGAAAAACTCGTTCATTGTTATGCAATCCCTCCCGCCAAGTCCACTCTGCTGAGCAGCCTTCATTCTGGACTCCTGACATGACAATAATACCCAATCATGTATCCCTTTTAAACAGTTCTCTTTCTCTCATCTGTTTCAATGCAATACACATCATTCCTCTCCTCCTTCTCTGTCTTTCTTCAACCCTGATGTCAGTCCCATTTTATAACAGTGACCCTATACAATATTTCTCCTTTTGTGACTGAGATATTTCAGTCAGCATAATGTCCTCCAGGGTCACCCATTTTGAATAATATTGCATAAGTTCCTTGTTTTTC
>NW_006399882.1:7289513-7291888 GCF_000299155.1 Elephantulus edwardii | reverse complement strand
TGGGGTGGGTGGGGAGAAAAATGCAACAATGAATGCATGGAATTCCAAAATCTCTGTAGATGTTCATTGATATTAATAATAATAATAATTTTAAAAAGGGAGACTATAGGGCAATATCTCTCATGAATATAAATGCAAAAATCCTGAATAAAATGCTGGCCAATAGAATTCAACGATACATCAAAGAAAGAATTCACCATGACCAAGTGGGATTCATAACAGGAATGCAAGGATGGTTCAACATAAGAAAAATAATCACTATAATTCATCACATTAACAAAGAACAAGAACCACATGATTCTATCAACTGATGCAGAAAAGGCCTTTGACAAAATCCAACACCCTTTCCTGATTAAAACACTCAACAAAATAGGATTAGAGGGGAATTTCTTCAATACAGTAAAAAGTATATATGCAAACCTGAGAGCCAACATTGTTCTCAATGGAGAGAGATTAAAGGTATTCCCCTTGAGAACAGGAACTAGGCAAGGATGCCCACTATCACCTCTCTTATTCAATATTGTACTGGAAGTCTTAGCAATAGCAATAAGACAAGAGAAAGACATAAAAGGTATCCAAATTGGCAAAGAGAGGTAATGTTATCTCTATATACAGATGATATGATAGTATACTTAGAAAACCCTAAAGACTCAGCAAGAAAACTATTGAGCATAGTTGATCAATTCAGCAAAGTAGCAAGATACAAGATCAACATAAAAAAATCAATTGGATTTCTCTACAGTGACAAAGAATACAGAACTGGAGCTAAGAAAAACAATACCCTTCACAATAGCTAATCACAAGATTAAATACTTAGGAGTAAACCTAATCCAAAACACAAAGGATCTGTTCAAGGAAAATTATAAAACATTACTACAAGAAGCAAAAAAAGACCTTGAGAAGTGGAAGAATATTCTTTGCTGATGGATAGGAAGACTCAATATTGTGAAAATGAAAATTCTACCAAAGGCAATTTACATGTTCAATTCAATTCCAACACAAATACCAATTCCATTCTTCAAGGAGATGGGAAAGGAAATCTCCAATTTCTTTTGAAATAGAAAGAAGTCCAGAATAAGCAAAGCACTCTTTAAAAAGAGAAACAAGGTAGGAGGATCTCACTCCCTGATTTCAAATCCTACTACACTGCTGTGGTGGTCAACACAGCATGGTAGTGTTACAATGACAGACAGACACATAGATCAATGGAATAGAATTGAGAATCCAGAAAACAGCCCATCTATCTATGGTCAACTGATTTTTGACAAGGAAATGAAATCACTTAAGTGGGGAAATGACAGCCTTTTTAACAAATGATGTTGGCAGAATTGGAAAACTTTGTCTTTTATGATCTTTATGGTTTGGGGATTTACCCCAAGGTCTCTGATCTATTCATTTTGCGTTGATTATTGTGTATGAGAAATGTTGATAATGCTTCAGCTTTGTTTCTTGAAGAGATTGTAGTTTCTCCATTTGATACATTTTGTTTCCTTTGTATTATTTCTCCATAGATACATGGGTTAATTTCTGTGTTCTCCTTTCTGTTCCATTGTCTATGTTACATTGGTCTATGTACCTGCCATTGCACCAATACCATGTTATTTGGGATATTACAACCGGATAGTAAGTTTTGAGATCAGGGAATGCAATGCCTTGCAATTCATTCTTGTTTTTCAGAAGTACTTTACTTGTTTGAGGTCTCTTTCCTCTTTAAATAAACTTACCAATTGCCTTTTCTATCTTTTTGAAAAATGAATTTGGTATCTGTAGTAGGATTGCATTAAACATGTAGATGGCTTTTGGTAGGATTGTGAATTTTGAGTCTTCCTATCCAAGAACAGAGAATATTATCATTTCTCTTGGAAGTATATTGTAGTTTTCTTTGTAAAGGTCTTTTGTGTCTCTGGTTAGTTTTACTCTCAAGTATCTCAATCTTTGGTTGGCTATTGTAAATGGAATTGCTTTATTATTTTCTTTCTCTGTGTTTTCTTTGTTACTGTAGAGAAATTACACTGACTTTTGTATATTGATCTTATATCATGCCAGTCTATTAAACTGGTAGTGCTAATAGTTTTTGTTCTTGTTGTTGAGTCCTTGGGGTTTCCTGTGTACACTATCATATATTTGCATATAGTTACAGTTTCATCATCTCTTTGCTGATTTGGATGTCTCCTATTTCCTTCTCTTGCCCTAGCAAGTACTTTCAATACAATATTGAAAAAGAGTGGCAATAGTAGGCATTGTTGTCTGGTCCTTTTTTGCAAGGAGAATGCTTTTAGTCTTTCTCCATTGAAAATGATACTGGCTCTTGGTTTTGAGTATATACTTCTCAGTGTGCTGAAGAAATTCCCTTCTATTCCTATTTTACTGAGTAT
>NW_006399882.1:7285765-7289398 GCF_000299155.1 Elephantulus edwardii | reverse complement strand
TATATATAGTTGGATTGGCCAGGATTTTGTTAAAATTTTTGTATCTACCACTCATGAGAGAGATTTGTCTGTAGATTTCCTTTTTGGTAATATTTTTGCCTGGTTTTGGTATTTAGAGTTACACTTGCTTCATAAAATTACTCTGGTAGTATTCCTTCTTTTAATATTTTAAAAAATAATTTAAGTAGAATTAGTAATAGGACTCCTCTAAATGTTTGTTAGAATTCAACCATAAGGCCATCTGGCCCAGGACATTTTTTGTGGTTAACTCTTTATATTACCTGCTCATTTTTTCTTAAATGTGTCTGTTCAAGAGTTCTATATCTGTCTGTGTCAATTTGAGTACGGCATGAGTTTCAAGGTTTATACATTTCCTCTAGGTTTTCAAACTTATCAGAGAATACCTTTTCATAATATTCCAATATTATCTCTTTAATTTCCTCTGGTTCTGTTGTGATATCATCTCTATAATTTTTAATTGAATTATCTGTGTCCTCTATATTTTCCTTTTTTAAGATTATGAATTTTAATGATGCTTTCAAAATATCAGTTTTTGTCTTATTGAGGCTTTAATTGTTTATCTGTTTTATGTCTCATTTATTTCAGATTTTGTCCTTATACTTTCCTTTCTTCTAGAGTCTGTAGTATCAGATTGTTGTTAAGGATGCTTTGGGTAGACTATTAAATGATCCAGGAAGTATTAAAAGAAGATGGAAAGAGTATAGAGAGTTATTGAATCAAAAGAAATTGGCAGACACAGAAGAATTTCATGAAATAACATGTAAGCAAGAGCCTATGGCAAAGAAGGAATAAGTCCAAGCTGCTTTGAAAGAATTGGTCAAAAGTAAGGCCAGGAATTGATGGGATACCAATTGACATATTTCAGCTAACAGATGCCACCCTAGATGTGCTCATAAAGTTGTGTTAAGAAATCTGAAGGACAAACACTTAGCCAACTTACTGGAAGAGATCTGTATTTGTTCACATCCTAAAGAAATGTGATCCAAAAGAGTGTGGAAATTATCAAACAATATCGTTAATATCACTTGCAAGCAAGACTCTGCTAAAGATCATCCAAAAATGACTGGAACAGCACATCAGCAGAGAACTACCAGAAATGCAGGCTGGATTTAGAAGGGGTAGTAGTACTAGAGATATTTTAGTTAAAGTTAGATGGATCTTGGCTGAAAGCAGGATGTACCAGAGTAGTGTCTATCTGTGTTTCATTAATTATGCAAAGGTGTTTGACTGTGTGGATCACAACAAACTGTTGCTGACTCTTGAGAAGAATGGGAATCCCAGAACACTTGATCATGCTAATGCACAACCTATACTTGGACCAGGAGGCAGTCATCAGAACAGAGCAAGGAAACACTGCATGGTTCAAAATTGGGAAGGGTGTACGCCAGGGATGTGTCCTATCTCCATATCTTTTCAATCTATATGCAGATCAGATCATCTGGGAGGCTGGGCTCTAAGAGGAGAAATTTGGCATCAAGATTGGAGGAAGATTCATCAACAATCTCTGTTATGCAGATGACACAACCCTGCTTGCTGAAACTGAGGAGGACCTGAAGCGGTTGCTGCAGAGAGTCAAGGATTGCAGCCTTCAATATGGATTGAAGCTTCACATCAAGCAACAAAGGCTCACAATACTCGGCCAATTGGCCACATCATAACAGAAGAGATTGAGATTATTAACAGCTTTAGCTTGTTTTGCTCCACTATCAACAATCTTGGCACCATCATCCAGGAAATTAAAAGACATATTGTGATGGGAAGGTCTACTGTTAGAGACCTCTCCAAAGTACTGAAGTGCAATGATGTCACTCTGGAGACTAAGGTGCTACTGATACAGACCATGGTCTTTGCAATCACTTACTATGCATCAGAGAGATGGATAATGACTAGGGATGATAGAAGGAGAGTTGATGCCTTTGAGCTGTGGTTTTGGAGAAGAGTATTGAATATACCATGGGCTGCTAAGAAAACAAACAGGTTTGTCCTGGAGAGGGTGAAACCAGGCTGCTCCTTGGAGGCAAGAATTCTGAAGCTTCATTTGATATACTCTGGACATGTTGCAAAGAGGGACCAGTCAGTCATTGGAGAGGGACATCATGCTTGGGGGTGGGTGACAAAGACCCTCTATGAAATGGATTGATTCAGTGCCTGGAGTAATGGGATAGGTGTGTTGGAGATAGTGAGATTGGCACAGGGTTTAGGATTGTTGCACATAGGGCCGTTATGAGTCACAGGAGACTCGACGGCATGTAACAACAACAACAAACAAACATATTTTCTTTGAGGCTCTTTTCTTCGAGGCTCTTTTCTTCCAGCTCACTGACTCTCTATTTCTTCTGTTCTACATTTTTGTCCCTCCAGCAGTTTTTACATTTCTGTTATTTACATCTTAATGTTCTGGATAGTATTTTCTTGCATTTCTGTTATTTTCAGTACTAAGTTAGCTGTACCTTCTCTGTTTTGTGATGACATTTTAAATACATGTATCTCTTTATCTAAAGTTTTAATTCTTTCTTCCATCTTTTGTATTTTCTTCTGTAGTTGTTCACATTGCTTTTCATCAATATATTTCTTCTGGTTCCCTGTCTCTGGAGTATTTGCTTTCTTAAAGGCTTCCATTGTTTCTTCCATCATATGCACCTTCTTCTGTAGATGTTCATGTAACTCTGCATCAATATATTTCTTCTGTTTCTGTGTGTCTGGGGCATTTATTAGATCTGCAATATGATCTGCTTTTTTAGGAGAAAGGTTATTTTGTTTTTTTCATGATGTTTGAGGCTCTCTGCTGCTTTCTTGACATTATGTGAATCTTTTCTTGGTAGATGTGTGTAATGTCCCAGAGAAGAATGATATACTGTGAAGGACCTATATATCTGTGCTCCCTTTCTGGAAAGAGAGTAAGTGTTGTTCTCTGGAAAACCACAGTGAGTCCACTCCTGTTCCCCTTTGGTGACTTAAGAAATCCTAAGCCTTCTCTTCGTGTTGCCTTAGCCATGGTCTTTTCAATTACTTGCTCAGCATCTTAAATTTTGGCAATGACTAAGTATGGCACAACAACACTATGACTTGTGGTCTTGGAGAAGAATATTGAGTATTCTTTGGGCTGGCAAAAGAACAAATAAGTCTGTCTTGGAAAATGTTAGAAGTAAAGGTGATGAAATTTTGTCTCATATAATTTGGGCGTGTTGTTACAAGGGATCTGTCCTTGGAGGAAGACATCATGCTTGGAAAGGAGCCTCAGCATCAGAGAGGAAGATCCTCAACAAAATGCATTGACAGAGTGATTGTATCTATGGGCACTAGTGTATCAGACATAAAAAGGAGGATTCAGGTCTGTCATTCATAGGGTTGGTATGAGTTTCAGTTGATTTGACAATATATAATCACAACAATGCAATACACAGACTCTGATGGCCTAGTAGGTAAAGAGTTGCCCTTCCAACCCAAAGCCAAGTGGTTTGGATCCATCAGCTCCTCTATAGAAGAAAGATAGGCACGCTTCAACGAGTTAGATCCTCCCAGAAGAGGTTTGGGTGAACATTAACATTACTGGTAAGGATATTCATTTTCTCCTGGACACAAGAGCCTACTATTTGGTCCTAAAAGCCTTCT
>NW_006399882.1:7284183-7285629 GCF_000299155.1 Elephantulus edwardii | reverse complement strand
AAAACAACCCAGTGGTAGATGGAATTTGGGTCCAGGACTTAAGAACAATAAATGACATAGGTGAGCCTCTACATCTTGTGGTTCCTAACCTTTATACTATAATAGACAAAGTGCTAGTCAATAAGCCTTTTATTTTTTTTCAGTGTTCCATGTCATTTTTTACATGGATGTATTCCATTTTATTTGTGTTCCATTTATTCATTCCATGTTGTATTTTACAATTTCCAATTTTCCAAGATGTATACTTTGTACACTGTTATTATTGTTGTCAAGTCAGCTTGCAAAGTGGACCAGGCTTAGAGAGCTAAACCCATTGTATTAAAAGGCTAAGAAATACAGAACTGACCCATAGCTGACCCTCCTGAAGGTTTTCAGAGATAGTTAACCACAAGGGAGGAGATTGCTCATCCTTCTGACTTCGTACACTACATATTCCAATTATTCATAGATGTTTATAGCTATTTTTCCTTATTTTTAGTGACTTCCAATCTGGAACTCTACCTCCAATGAATTACCTAGCAATGTTCTTCCATTGTTTGTAGAGTTGTCAAAGGCCTGTTATTTCAGAAGTGCATTGTTAATCCTGCTTCCTAGTTTGTCTTCATCTGGGAGCTCCACCTGTCTACTAAGGGTGGTCCTACCGGTATTTGAAATATTCATGAAATATCTTCCAGCATCACAGCAACTTACAAGTACAGCCAACTGACAGAAAAGTGTTCTACTCATAGAAGCAAATATTTAAATAGCAACATAAACACATCTAAGCTATAAAATAAGCAACAACATGCAAATCACTTTCCCAACACAACAAACTGACAAATAAGTGATATACATTTAAAAGCAAGCCATAAATATAAGCAAGTGTACAGATATCCTAACATGAGGAAGCCCTTTGCTGATCTGGTTCCAACCTAGGCTGATGGTGGGAGAGTGGCAGTGTGTGGCTCTGGCTCTTGCTAAGGCAGGTGATTTTTTATGCACACAGGCGTTTAATCTTCAGAAGGTCCCATTCACCAATTTTATCCTCTCCTGGTTGTGTTTTTCTGGCTGTATTTGTTAGCCTTTTTATACAATGAGCTAAGCCTTCTAAGCTTGCTCCACTTTTTCTTTTTTTTTTAAATTTTTTTTTATTAAAAGCCTTTTATTTTAAGAACTACCTTCCCTCTATAACTTGATTTGTGCCACTGTTAGCACCTCTACTTTGATTATTATTGCTTTTAATTTTTGACTCATGTACTTTTAACTTGTTAAATTTGTGTCTTCTAGGCTGCAACACTTCCATGGTGCATCTTCAAGGATATGAACATGTATGGCTAAGCACAATTGATAACAGTGCATCTAAATTCCAAAATCAATCTCCACAATAGTCTATGTGTTTCCTATAGCCAAAGGGGCCCTCTAGAGTAGTGAGAGAAGATCTTCACCCTGAAACATACAGAGTCCCTT
>NW_006399882.1:7272594-7283810 GCF_000299155.1 Elephantulus edwardii | reverse complement strand
GGAATTGATTCCAACTTGACAACATTGAGTTTGAGGTATTTAAAATGTACTATGTACAGATTTCTGGTGGTGCAATAGTTAATGAATTAATGTAACTGTAGCTAAAATCCTGCTTCATTTACCTAATGGTTTAGCATCAATTCCTTGGGAGAAATATTTATAGCCTTAAAAATCTTATAGGTAGTTCTATTCTGTGTTACAGGGTTAATATGAGCCAGAATCAACTTGATGGCTGTGAATAATGTAAAATACAAATAAAAGCATCAGTAGAACTTACTGCTATTTGCATTGATCTATAACCTACAATCAGTCTCAAAACAGCATGCTTACTGGCCAATAGTGATTCAAGGTGCATCCTCTAGAGGATCACTCTCCAAACCAAAGTCTGTTATCCTAAGTGTCTCCTATATAGAAAGTTTGAGATTGTCACTATCCTAGAAATTTTTGTTCAACAATTTATATTTAAGCAGGATATTGGTAGATTTGTAAAACTTGAATTCTAGATTATCAAGGGTAGATACCAGGCTTTGAAAAGTTGGGGGCAGGGGCATCTGACCTCATCTAACTTCACAAGGGGAAAGCATATTTAAATCAAGAATCCAGGGCTTTTCCTGTGAGGCAAAAGTCAGATATGCCTCCTCCCCTCAATCTTATATCAGTTATAACACAAGCTATCTCTCCTAGCACACTTTCTACTCAGTTGGATTTAATAATTTAATAGTTTGCAGCAGTTACAACAGAGAACTTACAGATCATCTTCCCAGTTATGGAGTTTTATTAGGGAAATATGTTCAATTTCACTCCTGTATAGTCTGCCATATGAAGTTAATATAGATAATTGCTATTTACGATTTTTTTAAAAAGGTATTTGCAGTGAATATATCAATTATACACAAATCTGTAATTTGATATCCTGCTTCATTTCTCTCACCAAGGCTAAATTTCCCAACTCCTTTGTTCCCAAATATTTTTTATTCATCACCAATTCTTATTAATGCATCTTGTTCTCATGCTTAATCAATTTCAGACTGCAAAAAATGGTAGGAAATTCTAAATTTCTTCATCTTTAATTTTAATGTTGGTGTGTAGATTTGAATAATAGCTGTATTAATAGGTCTCCCTTAGTGCTAGTGGATTGATCCTATCACTCACAGCACTGTACTTTTCTGTGGAAAAAGTCAATGGAGAAGAGCAATACCAGCAGTAAAAACAAGGCCAGAGCTTGACTATGGGACAGACTATGGATTACTCATGTGAAAGTTCAAACTTAAACTGGAGAAAATAAAACAAGTCCACAAGAGCCAACATGACTTTGAATCTACCCCAACTGAATTTGGAAATCATCTCAGGGAAAGATTTGATGCATTGAACACTAATAGTCAAAGGCCAGAGGAGCTATGGAGTGACGTGAAGTATATCACCAAAGAAATAATCAAAATGTCATTACCAATACAGAAAAGAAGGGGGGAACATTATTAAAAGAATTGTCAGAAGAGACTCTAAAACTTGCAGTAGAACATATAGAGGCAAAAAAAAGAAGAAATGTTTTTGTAAAGGACATGAACAGAATCTTTTAAAGAGTAGCTCAAGAAGGCAAAGCAAAGTATTATAACGAAATATGTAAAGAGTTGGAGTTAGAAAGCCAGAAGAATATGCTTGGCATTTCTCAAACTGGAAAAGTTTAAGAACAAATTTAAGCCTTAGGATACAGTACTGAAAAGTTCCATGGGAAAAATTTTGAATGATGCAGGAAGCATCCCTGTACCAAAAAAGAATTGGTCAACACGAAAACATTTTAAGAGTTAGCATATGATCAAGAACCAATGACAAAGAAAAAAGTTCAAGCTACACTAAAGGCATTGACCAAAACCAAGACCTTAGGAATTGATGGGATATTGATTGAGATGTTTCAACAAATAGATGTAGCCCTGGCCATGCTTAATAGCCTCTACCAAGAAATTTGGAATACAGTTACTTGGACAACTAGCTATAAGAGATCTATATTTGTTTCCATAAAAAAAAAAAAGCTGAACCAACAGAGGGCAGAAATCATAGAACAATGTTGCCATTATGTGCCATCAAGTTGCCTGTGACGTATGGCAACAACAGCTCCAAACCCATCTCTATCCTGAGCCAACCTTATTATCTCTGACACACCTACTCCATTACCCCAGTCACTGGCTCAATTCATCTCATCCAGGGTCTTCCTCTCTTGTACTGTCCTTCCACCCTCCCAAACAAAATGTCCCTCTCCAAGGACTGGTCACTCCTTGCAAAATGCCCAGAGTATGTCAAATGGAGTTTCAGAATCCTTGCCTCCAAGGAGTACATGAACCTTTTTGTTCTTCTAACAGTCCATGGTATATTCAATACACTTCTCCAGGAGCACAGCTCAAAGGCATCAATTCTCATTCTATCATCCCTAGTCATTGTCCAGCTTTCTGAAGCATAGCACATAATTGTGAAGACCATGGCCTGTATCAGGTGCACCTTTGTTTCCAGACTGACATCATTGCTCTTCAGTACTCTGGACAGGTTTCTGACAGCAGACTTTGCCAAGGCAATTCATCTTTTGATTTCCTGGCTGCTGGTATCAAGAGAGTTGATTGTGGAGCCAAGCAAACTAAAGCTGTTAGCAATCTTAATCTCTTCACTATCATGATGTTGCCAATTGGTCCAGTGGTGAGAATCTTTGTTTTCTTAATGTTGAGCTTCAATCCATACTTAAGGCTGCAGTCCTTGACTTTCTGCAGCAAGTGCTTCAGGTTCTCCACAGTTTCAGCAAGCAAGGTTGTGTCATCTGCAAAATACAAGTTGTCGATTAGTCTTCTTTCAATTCTCATGCCACATTTCTCTATCATTAATATAATATGCAAGTAAAAGCTTGCAGAAGATTTTTTAAAGTTATTAGAACAGCACACAGACAAGGAACTGCCAAAAATTCCAACTGGATATTAAAGGGGTCATAGAAGGGTATCACCATTGGTGTCAGATGGATCTTGACTAAAAGTAGAGGATACTAGAAAGTTGGTTACTTGCATTTTACTGATTATGTTAAAGCATTTGACTTGGCATGTGGTTAGAAGAAGCTATTCCTTGGAAGAAGATAATCGTGCATGGAAAGTTGGAGGGTCAGCAAAAGAGAAGAATACCCTCAATGAGATAGATTGACACAATGACTGTGATACTGGGCTCAAATGTGTCAAAGAAGATGAGAATAGCACATGCTAGGACAGGGTTCAGATCTGTTGTTCATGTAGTCACTAAGAGTCATACATAACTCAGTGACACCTAACAGTAACAACAACATTAGAGAAGTAACATGTTACAATCTAGGATCAAGAATGACTCCAGACATAGTTCTTCAGTGAGGAAAGTTTCTTTGGTACATCCATATACAGGCCTCTCTGACTCTTGTTTAAGGTTGGTTAAAGTTATTACTCAATTCATCTGACCTTTGGCCCCTAAGCCTTGACTCTTTCTGTAAGTGTTTAAAAGCTCTTTAGGTTGGCCTGTAACTGTCTGCAGGCTACTGAATCCTCTGAGAAGTCTTCTACCTGGAGATACTCAGCTTTCTTACTCTTTGGATGGGCAAACTTAGCTCTGTCAAGTGCCCAGAGGCAATTCGCTCTTCAAGGAAGCTTCCTACCCCACAACACTTGACTTTCTTGCTTCATGAACTAGGATGTTCATGTGCCCTCCCCTGCCAGTCTCATGGCACTAGTATTTCTTTTCGTTTTATGCAATCTTTGCTGTTACAGCTCTCTGCATCCTTGAGGTTATCAGCACAGAGACCCTGAGTCCACAGGGCATGATCCATCTATGACCCTTCTTTCTAGCTGTTAAATTCCCTTTTCTTCACTTGTTTCTATCTCCACTTATCTCTTGTAAGAGAAAAAGTATGGCTCAAGAAAGGGTGTTGACTTGAGTAAATGGTGATTTGAATACACACCACTCTAATCTTGTCGCATTATCATGATATTTAAAAAAAAACATTATTGAAGAATGAGTATGAGGATCCATGGCAGGTGGAGAACAGAGGAATGAGATTGAGGGAGGTTAATCATAGGGCCGCACAGTTTGATGGGGTGGTGAAGGAAATGTGAAACATCAGTGTGAAAAACAATGCATTTGAACTTTGTAAATAAACCAGTATAAAATAAAACAAAAATTTTTAAAGATAGAAAAAAACCAAAAAATACCTCATAATATACAAATCTTTTTTTATGAGAACATAACCACATGCATATAGGTTAAGATTTACAACACCTCACAAAAGACAATAATAATAGAAGATAACTACATCAGATCACAAAATGGCAGATGAAACATGATTACATTAGTACATAATTGCCAATGCCCTGAAAATCATTGGTACTGACAAGTTGACACATAACCTTGATCACCATGGTTTTTAGGCAGTTTGAATCCTCTAGCTGCTCTGTGGGAGAAGATGGGCAAACTCCTCCCGTGTGATTTATATCTTCTCAAAACCCACTGGAGAGTCAGCTGCCAATTCGTTCTGGCTCAACAGTAATGAATTGTATCTGCATTAGCAGCAGGTTGTCCAAACCCTTTAATGGGCCACAAACATCTTATCTGCATAGCTTCACCTAGTGATCATGTAGGAGTCTATAGAAGGATTGTTGTTGTTGTTGTTGTTGTTGTTGTTAAGTGTCATCAAGTCATAGACAACTCATAGTGACCCTATGAATGAAAGACCTGAACACTTGTATAACTTTGATCATTTCTCCAAGTTCATAGAGTTTCTGGAGGCAAGCTATTTTGGAAGTGGATACCACTTCTGCTTCCAGGCTTGTTTTTTCAGGGAGTTCTACCAAACACTGACCACCATTTGTAGTCATTATTGCATTTGACACATCAGTATCACAGTGTTTAGCATCACAGCAACCACAAGTTACCTCTGTACAGCAAATGGACAGAGCAGTACTATACCACTTAGAAGAATGTTTGACCAGGAACAATTAAAACCAGGCCTGAGAGCCACAGATTAAAATCACCTACCTTTGATCTGGTAGCATAACTTTCTATCCACAAGGCCCACAGAGCTCTCTCTTTGTTGATGCTGGTGTTGTTAAGTGCCATCGAGTTGTAGACAACACATAGCAACCCTATGAATGAAAGACCTGAACACTTGTATAACTTTCTTCATTTCATCGCCTTCATAGAGTTTCTGGAGGCAAGCTAATTCGGAAGTGGATGTCACTCCTGCTTCCAAGCTTGTTTTAATCGGGGAGCTCCAGCAAACACTGTCCACCATGGGTAACCATTATTGCATTTGACACATCAGTGTCACAATGTTTAGCATCACAGCAACCACGAGTTACCTATAAAAGGATAGATAAGTCCTATATAGAACAACACAGGCAAATAACTGTATTGTTAATAACCTTTGAGGTGGGGTGGGAGGAAGGGGGAGGATAGACAAGTGGAGCTCAGCCTAAGGACCCCCTTTAAAGAGACACTGCTCTAAATCATGATGACTAGGAAGGACAGATTAAATTAAAGGCAAAGAGATCTATCTAGGAGGCTGAGGTTGGTTGACATTGACCCCAAAATATATCCAGACCCTAATTCCAGGAATTTGTGAATATAACTTCATATGACAAACTGGAGTTTGTAAATAGGATTAAATTAAGGACCTTGAGCTGGCGAGATTAGATTATCATTGTGGTAATCATGAGGGTTTTTTAAGGCAGAAAGCAGAGGGATATTTGACTGAAGACGAGAGAGAAGATGGTATGAGGCGGGAAGAGGCAAGGTGGGATGTGAAGAAGAGATGAGCCAAGGGAGGCAGATGGCTTCTGGAAGCTTGAAACAGCAAGGAAATCAACTCCTCCAGCCTCCAGAAGGAACTAGCCCTGCCTACACTTTGATTTAAAGTACATAAGTCTCATTTCAGACTTCTCGACCCGGAATTCTAAAAGGACTCAGCCATGACTGTGTTGTTTTAAGCTATTGTTTTGTAGGGGTTTGTTACAGCAGTCACAGGAAAAAAATAGTGTGACAGGGGATAAAAATATGTAAGGACAAAACTTCTAGAAATAGACAATTATTATAATATTCAAGTTGAGAGATGGATAAGGGAATAGATGGAGGGCAGGAAAGCAGGGAAATCAAGGATTAGACAATTAGGATGGATATTAGGAGGGAAAGAGAAAATAGAAAGTGTTGGTACAGATGCAGAGAAATTTAAATCTTCATCTGTTGATGGTGCAGATGTAAAATGGCACAATCGTTGTTGAAAATATTTTTGTGACTCCTTGAGAAGTTAAACAGAATTACTATTACTATTGCTGTGTGCTGAAATCATCGAATAATCCACCAGTTTTTCACATAAGTATATTTTCAAGAGAATTAAAAGCAGAGCTTCAAAGATATATTTGCAAGTAGTGTTCATAGTAACATTAGTAAAAATAGACAAAAGACAGAAACCACAAAAGAGTCTCTTAATAGAGAATAGATAAATAAAATGTAGTATATGCAATAGAACATTACTCAGCAATAAAGAGAAAGGAAGTTATAAAATCTGCTGTTGATTGCCTTCGAACCTATGAACAAAAGGCCTGAAGCCTTTCTACAACTATCAACATTTATCAAAGTTCATAGAGTTTCCAGAAGCATGTTGTTTAGGAAGTGGATGCCACTCCTGCTTCCAAATAAAATCTGTTAGGGCATGAAAAAAATTGGAAAACATTATAATGAATAAAATAAGCCAGACACAAAAGGACAGATATTGTATGATTTTGCTTACAAGAAATATCTAGAATAAACAAATACATAGGGACAGGAAGTAGGTTAAAGTTTACCAGAGGCTGGGGAGAAGAGATGAAAAGTTATCTTGAGTGGATATAGAGATTCTACTCATGCAATGAAACACTTTTGGAAATGGTAGTAACGGTTGCATAATGTTGTGAATGTAATGAATGCTACTGAATTATACACATAAAATTATTAAACCAGCAAGTTTTATGTTAGATATGCATTACCATAACAAATTTTCTAAAAAAGATGACAAATGAATCCAGATTTCCAATCATGGGCAGATTGCTAAATGAAACCAAAGGAGGAGAATCTATCATTAGAGTCCAGGCCATATTACTGACGAAGCTATACAGACACACCTCACTCTTTTGTGCTCCAATATATCCTGCTTCAAGAATACTGCATGTTTTTTTTAGAGATTGAAGGTTTAGAGCAACCCTGAGATCATCAAATCTCTTTGGCATCATATTTCCAATGTCCTAGGCTCAACTTATGTTTCTCTGCCACATATTAGCAATTCCCACAGCATCTCAAACATTTTCAAAATACCACATGGCACATTTAATAGGCCACTTAATAGGTGTGATGTGAACATAACTTGTATATTATAGATCATGGATCAGACTGAGTGAACTACAGTGCTAACACAAAGACTGCACTTCCTGGTGGTTTGAATCCACCAACAATGCTGAAGAAGAAAAATAGAGTCTCTTCTATGAAATTACAGAGTTGACATTCCTCTGGAGGGTCAGCTAGGAATTGGTTCCAATTTGATGGCAAAGAGTTGACACTAATTGACTTCAAGAAATAAAAATAAAATAAGATACATTGATCTTCTTTATTGTGGTGATCTGACACCAAGCCCATCACTCCTCTGAAATGAGCTTCTGCAGGTCAAGATGCCCAGCGAGCAGTTGGTCAAGCAGATCTGAAGTTGAGTCTCTAACTATTGCAAAGTGAGAAGAGTGAAAAATATCCTATGCCTGGTGGTTTAAAGCTAAAGAAGTTACTATGTATGAAATGTATTCAACAAATGTATACAATTGAATACAAAAGTATTCAATAAATGTTAAGAGGCTCCCTTACCTGGTATTTTCACTATTTGAATTGGTTTTCCAGGCAAGATATGTTAATGAGATCATGCCCCTTTATCTCACTCCCACCTTCACTCGGGTGGAAACAAAATGCTAACACCAGGAAAATAATAGGTCTGAGTGAACTTCAGATTCGGTGCCTGATGACAAGCGACTGTAATGACAGCAGAAGACACAGGCTTGTGCACTAGTCAATACTTCCTAATGAAGTAGGGCCTCATTAATTCAGACAGAGGTTCAGTTGAAGTTTATCTTTCCCTCTTGTTAAAGAAAAAGAGTTTGGGAAGCAAATGAATAGTTTAACAAGATATCCAGAGGGAATATTTAAACTGCTTAGAAAAACAAACAGCTTTTAATCACCTTCAAACACTTGAGAGGCACCATTTGCAGTCCAACCATATGTGAATTACAACCCGTTTCTAACTCTTTATTAAGCAAGTCGCTTGGGACAGACCAGGGAATAATTTCATGCCCTGATTCAGTTTCCTGAAAATAATGAAACTGTTTCCCTTAAGAAGGTTCACCATTTTGACCTTTCATTTGGTCTGAGAGGTTTTCTCTAACAAGGACTCTGAGTGACTTGGGTTTGATTGCTCTTTTCCTCCAAAGTTGCTCCTCTAGCACCAGCTAAACTTCTTTTTATGTGCTGAGTTGCTGGCAACCTATAGAGACCAGCAGCTCTGAAGCCTGCCCTGTCCTGAGCCAATCTCACTAATTCCGTCACACCAACCCCCATTGCCCCAGATATTGTATCAATCCATCTCATCCGGGGTTTTTCTCTCCTGCACTGTCCCTCCATCCTTCCGAGCATGATGTCCTTCTCCAAGGACCGATCTCTCCTGCCTACGTGCCCAAAGTATGTGACACAGAGCTTCAAAATCCTAGCCTCTAAGGAGAGACTTGGTTTCACCCTCTCCAAGACAGAGCTATTTTTTTTTCTTGGCAACCTTGCTACGCTTGGCTAAAACTCAGGGCTGATTGCAACCAGCATCTTTTCCAACATCTCCCATTAAATCCACCTGCAAATCCTGAGCATCTCCATTTAGTTTCCTCCATTTTTTTGGTAGGTACCATAGTCGACTCCAACTCATAGCCACCCAGTGTACAACAGAACGAACTACTTCCCCTCCCCCCAAACCTCTGAGAGCCTTACTGTCCCTGCTATGCTCAAAGACATCACTGCTGCCCTTTGTCAATCCATTGTGAAGGGTCTTCAAGTTTCACTGACCCTCTAATTTTTCCCCCCAAGCGTGATGTCCTTTTTCAGAAACTAACTCCTCCATTTTTACCTCCAAAGAGCTGATCTCTGGAAAAATGGTATCAGCACTGGTGAAAAAAGTTTGGTGGCTACTCAAAATAGCTGACCAGAGAACTACAATAAGACCCAGCAGTACCAATCCCAGGTATATAGTCAGAAGACACAAAACCAAGCACACACAGAAACTTGTACAGCAAAGTTCATTGCAGTAGATTTTATCATACTAAAAAAATGGAAACACCTGAAATGTCTATCAGCAGATTAATGGATCAGCAAAAGTGCTACATGCAAACAATGGAATATTACTCATGTGTAGAGGGAAGTGGTTTCCAATGCATGTCACATCTGTAAAAGCATTATGCAGAGTACAATAAGTCAGCCGTAAAAGATTAAATGCTGCATGATCTCACTCATACAAATTAAGCAAATATATGGTAACCAGAGATCATTAATGGTTTCCAAGTGTGGAAGGGAAGGGGGTAGTTTAAGGTTCACTGAAGACATGTTAACGGTGGTGGGATAATCTGGAAAAAGGGGAAAGGGTTGGACAACTTAAGAATGTAATTAATGTCACTAAAGAGAAAGAAAAGTGAGGAGTAGAAATTAATGAAATGTTGTATGTACTTTCTGTGAAAAATATATGTGTGTGCGTGTCTATATACAGACATATGCATGTATGTGTGTAAGGGGATTGGTTAGGTGCTGCCAAGGCAGTTCTCACTCATAACAACTCTACGTACAACAGAATAAAACACTGGCCAGTCCTTTGCATGTTTGAGGCCATTGTTGAGGCCATACAGTAGTATGGATCCACGTTCTTGACGGATTTTCTCTTTTTCACCCACCTTCTACCATCCTTCTCCAAGCAACCAGTCGTTCTCTCCTTGTCCTAGATATCATGGCCAAAGTATGTGGGACAAACTTCCACTATCTCCACTTCTAAGAATCACTCTGGCGGCACTTCTCTCAAGACAGAATTGTTTGTCTTTCTATTGCAGTCCTTTATGTATTTAATGTTCTTTTCCAACACAGTTTGAAGACATTCATTCTTCTTGGGGCTTCTTTATTCATTGTCTAGCTTTCAGATAATGTGTTTGAAAATATCATGGGTAAGGTTAGTGCTCAAAGTGACCTCTTTGCATCTTAGCACATATCTTAAAAGAGTCCTTTTTGCAGATTTGCACAATGCAATGCATTGTTTCATTGCCTTATTGCTCTTTCTGTGGGTGCTGACGGTGAATGCAAGAAAAATTAAATCCCTGACAACTCCTATGTTTTCTCCACTTCACCATGACTATTATTGGTCCATTTGCGAGGGATTCTTTTAGATGTAATTCATACTAAAGGCAATATACGTTTTGTTGGCGAGATGAGTGTGTAATTTTATTGAAAGGGAGTATAATGCTCACTTGGCTAATATCTCAACAGATCATAGACAGCTCTACCTACAAGTGACAGTGATATAGATGTTCTGAATCATCTACTTTTGAGCTTTAATCATTAAGAAGTTATCTTCTTCATCATCCAAGTCCTTGTCATTTTCATCTAGCAAGAGTTTGTCATCAGCACATTACAGGTTGTTAATGAGTCCTTCTCCTACTCTGAGGCTGCATTCTTCCTCATGTAGTTCAGTTTCTCTATTTGCTCAGGATAGGCTGTATAAGTATGGTAAAAGCATACAATCCTTTTGCATATGTAAGTCAGACTCTGGTTCTGTTTTCATGACTGTCTCATGATCTATGTACAGGTTCCGTATGAGTACAATTAAGTGTACTGAAATTCTCATTCTTTGCAATATTATCCATAATTTGTTATGATCCATATAGTCAAATGCCTTTGTGTATATCAAAGATCATTAATGATGACCAGATTTGGGAAGGGGAGGAAAAGGAAGGAACTTTTTACTTTTTTTGTTTGGAGGTCATTGATTATATGTTAATGGTGGCAGGCACTTTGGAAAAGAATAGAGATATTGACTGCACAATAAAAAAAAAATGCAATCTAGCATTGCAAGGATAGAAATTGTATTGTCAAGTGTTTTGCTGTATTTATTGTAATATTAAAAAACAAAATAAAAT
>NW_006399882.1:7263998-7270361 GCF_000299155.1 Elephantulus edwardii | reverse complement strand
TAAAAAGGCTGTCATTTCCCCACCTAACTGATTTCATCTCTTTGTCAAAAATCAATTGCCCATAAATAGATGGGCTGATCTCCGGTGAACAGAGACTTTTTGAGGCACTCCACACACATTGTAACGTGGCACATGCTAAGGTAATGGACTTTTGGTAACGTAAAATGTCAAGAAGGAAGGAGGAAGACAATTAGTATAAAGACCTAAGGAACAGGAAACACTGGGCCGGTGGATTTTAAGACTTTAGGAACAGATGTAATTAATCCAAATTAACTCATAATCAATTCTGTTCCCCTCTGCTCTAACACCAGCAACATATGCAGCTCTTCTTCCTCTAGCCCTCATAAGTTAGAAGACACAGTCTTTCAGATTGCTGCTAAATGTGCCCAAGACCTTTGAAGTCAGTCACAAGCTCAAGGATCCTCACAACACTCTGGCCTGCTGATTACAAGTTCATGATTTTCTCACCACCCTTCAGGATGTCTGCTGTAAACCAGTGAGTCTCCAGCCCTCTCTTCCCCACTTATGACCTCCTGGCTACAAATATCAAAGATTTTCTAGCCCCCTCAGAATGCCAACCATAAACTTACAGGCTCTCAGACCCTCTCACATATACTTGCTGGCTCTCACTACTCTCATAGTTTGCTAGAACGATTTACAGAACTTAAAGTGCTATGCTTACCATTACAGTTTCATTATAGCAAAAAGGATACAAATGAAAAAATATATAGGAAAAAAGTCTGGAAGAGTGCCCAGAGTAAAGTTTTAATGACTCAAAAGGGACCCACTAACCTCCAGTGTGCGTCAGTATCTTTCACCAACCAGGAAGGAAACCCACGAGCTTTGGCCAGCGCCTTCACTTGGACCTCATTACATAGACAAGAATGATTGATTCATGACCCTGTATTGCTCAGGTAAGCTGATAGTATAAGGTGGGCTTTCTTGTCTAGCCCACCCCCTACCTGAGTCATCTCATTAGCACAAACCCTCAAGTGTAATCTAGAAGCTCATCAATTTCAAGTGCTATGGGATGTCAATTAATTGTTTTAATTACTGGGGAAATTCCAAGATTTTAGCGGTTATCCCTCAGGAGCCAATGACAAAGGAAGTGTCTTAGCTTAGCAGGAGAATGATGGACAGTCTCCTCCCGTACAATTTACTGCCCCTGAAAACCTGCTAGAGGATTGGCTGTGGTTTGGTTCCAATATAACGGCACACGACAACAACAACTACAACTACAGCAACGAAGAGCAGACGTTTCTTTTCTCACTGTTCTGGAAGCTGAAAGTCTAAACCATGTAAATCCTTCTTGTTTGGTGGTCCTGAGTCCATGGTTTCCCGGTGCTCCCTGGCTTGTAGATAGTACCCATGTGTCATTTGTCTTCCTCTGTATATGTTCTCTGTGTATTATGGGTTTTGTATAAGTCAGAAGTGAATAAATTTGGAATACACCCTGCCTGATGACCTCATTAACACACACAAAAAACCCTCTTTTTCTAAACAGAATTATACCCATGAGCTGTAGGGTGCAAATAGAATGCCCCTTTTTTTTTGAGGGGAGACGCAATTAAATCCATAATAAGGAGTAAATAAAATGTCCGTTGCAGAGATATACCTGATGTCTCCTTTGTTTAAATCTGTATTTCTGAGAACACTAAAAACTTTCAATACTAGGTCAGTTATTTTGTGTCATGAAATGCTTGGAAAGGTGGAGGGGCAGCAAAAGAGAGGAAGTCCTTCAACTGGGGTGGGTTGACACAGTGATGGCAGCAATGGGCCCGAGTGTGTCAGAGATTATGAGGATGGCACAGGACAGGGGAGGGTTCAGGTCTGTTGTTCATGACGTCACTATGAGTCATATTCAACTTGATGGCTTCTAACAGTGACAATAATTACATGGGGAGTGATTTAAAAGTAAAAGGAGATTGCATCATTTAAGACATCTGAATATTCTCTATCCTTTCCATACCCTTGCCCTGGTAGAAGCTACACATACAATAAAGTTTACTAGGTCTACTAGACACCAGCCATTACATCAGATAAGGAAAGGAAAATGATCACCATGATTCATACATGGCCCAGACTCATACAGACCATCCAGTGTTCAGAAGAGAGAAAAGAAAGGATAACTTAAGAATATTCACTGACACTTCACCAAAGAAGACATTCAGATGGCCAACAAATACATGAAGAAATGTTCAAAATCCCTAGCTCTGACAGAGATGCAAATCAAAACAACTATGAGATATCATCTCATTCCAGTAAGAAGAGCAAAAGCTAACAGAACAGCAAGCAACAAATGCTGGCAAGGTTGCGGAGAAACTAGAACACTTATTCACTATTGGTAGAAGTCTAAAATGGTGCAATCACTATGGGAGGCAGTGTGGCACTTTCTCAAAAAGTTGTAAATAGAAATATCATTTGACACAGCAATTTCATAACTGACACCAGGAAGATATATGCACACCCATGTTTATTGTAGCTTTGTTTATAATTGTAAGGAGTAGGAAACAACCTAAGTGCCCATCAAAAAATGAATGGATAGAGAAGCTCTGGTATATTCACACAATTAAATACTACAGTGAAGAACAAGGAACTCATGCAATATTATTCAAAATGAGTGACCCTGGAGGACATAATGCTGAGTGAAATATCTCAGTCACAAAAGGACAAATACTGCATAGTGCCACTGTTATAGAACAGGACTGACATCAGGGTTGGGGTGAGACTGAGAAAAATTGGATAAATTATGTATACTGCATTGAAACAGATGATGGAGAGAACAGTTTTAAAACAATATATGGTTGAGTATTATGGTTATGACAAGAATCCAGAATGAAGGTTGCATAGTGGAGTGTACTTGGGAGCCAGGTAGCAGGGGAGGGATTGTATACCAATGAAAGAAGTTTTCTTTTACTTTTCAAGAGAAGAGCAAACTGGGGGGGGGGGGCAGGGGAGGGAGAAAAATGCAACAATGAATGAATGGAAATCTAAAATCTATGTAAATGTTCATTAAAAATAATGTTGGGTTTTTTTAAAGAGCACTTACTGGGCAGTTGGTATGTTCCAGGCACTGCTTCAGGGCACTACATGGGTAATTGGTTTAACTGGCCCGCAAGAAAGATGTGCTGCAGCAGTACCTCCAGTATCTGTGAATGTGATCTTGTTTGGAAATACAATTTTAAAGAACATTACCAGTTAAATTATCAGGAAATCAAACTGTCTGTAAAGTGGGTCCTTTATAATCCTTGGAATGGTGCTCCTGTAAGAGGGGCAGAAAGACAGATAGAGACACAGAAGAAAAACAGACATGTTGAAGAAAGAGATTGGAGTGATCTAAAAGCCAAGAATGCTGAGGATCCTCAGCTGTCATCTGAAACTAAGAGAGGGGCCAGTGCTCTGACTTTGGACTCCTTACCTCCAGAATGAAAAGATAATTTCTGTTCTGATAAGCTACCCAATTTGTAGTGCCTTGATACTGTCAATTGGCCAAATGCCATTGAGTTGATTTTGGACTTTTAGTAAACTTAAGTGACATGCTGAGTGAGGTGGAGGATCAGAGAAGGAGAGGCAAGATGGACTCCCCCAGCACTGTAACAATGGGCTCACACATCTCAGAAATGGTGAGGGCAAGGTGAGCAGGAGAGAGCAAGGTCCAGATCTGTTGTTCACAGGATGGCTATGACTTAGACAAGCCAATGGCACCTAACAGCAACAACCACCACCTTTACAGAACTAGATTGCCAGATCTTTCCCAGAGCCACTGGATGAATTCAAACCACAAAACTTTTGGTTATCAGATGAACACTTAGGAAGCCCCAGGGTTCCTTTTATAATATAACACTTCTTGCACTCCTAGAGTTTCTTTTGTTAGAGTAGTTCTAGAAAACAAAGATAGCAGTCAAGTGTTAAGGGCTTCGCTGGCAATATTAAATGAAGAGCCTTGTAATTCTCATTTTTACCTTTCTTATAGGTACCATTGAAAGATATTCACTGAAAAACAAGAGAACAAAATCTACCTTTTTAAAAAATTTTTCTAGTGATCCATTAACATAATGGGTCTTTGTTTTTTTAAAAATACCACTGAAATGAAATAGCAAGAAAGGCTTACAGGAGACGTTCCAGATTTGCTGGGGCACTGGAGACTGGACGATTCCCTTAGACTTTTGTTCTGATGAAGCTTTACATTTTGAACCAAAACTATCCTCTGATGTCACCTTTTAGTGAAATAATCAATTGTCACACAAAACAAAAGACGTCAACTGTGACTGTGGTGCTCTGTTTAAAAAGTTATCTACATGAAAGCTTAAGGTCACAATGACTCTAAAGCAAACATAGAAAGATAATGGGGACAGGGAATCTAGAATCCTGGAAATGGAATAACAACAATGGCATTAAAGTGAGTGGAAAATGTTACTAATACCACTGAATACTTTCTGTAGAAAATGTCAAATGCAAACCTAATTTTCTGGGTAAACTTTCATCAAAAATAATAAAATATTATTAATAGTAAAGTTGACATAGTAAAAAAACACAGTATGTGATCTTGATCTGGATTCTATACTGCAGGAGGGAAAAGCATTATTTGATTAATGGGCAATATTGGCATCTGAAGAGTTGTTGTTGTTGTTATGTGCTGTAGAGTCACTTGCTACTCATAATGACGCTATGTACAACAGCCCTAAACCCTGCTCTATCTCTTGCCAACGTTACTGTCTCTAACACACCTATCCTCATTACGCCAGTGACAGAATCTATCCATTCATCGAGGGTCTTCCTACCCTGCGCTGTTCCCTCAACCCTTCCAAGCAAGATATCCCTCTCCAAGGACTGATCTCGCCTTGCGACATGTCCAAAGTATGTCAGATGGAGCTTCAGAAAATCCTTACCTCCAAGGAGCAGCCTGGCTTCACCCTCTCCAGGATGAACTTGTTTGTTCTCCTAGCAGTCCATGGTATATATTCATGGATTTAGAAGAGGCTATGACGCTAGGAATATTATAGCTAATGTCAGATGAATCTTGGCTGAAAGTACCAGAGAAATGTCTAACTGTGTTTCATTGACTATTCAAAGGCATTTGACTGTGTGGATCACAACAAACTGTGGCTAACTTGGAGAAGAATGGGAATCACAGAACACTTGATGGTGCTTATGCAAAACTTATACTTGGGCCAGGAGGCAGTCGTCAGAACAGAGCAAGGAAACACAGCATGGTTCAAAATTGGGAAGTCTGTGCGTCAAGGATGTGTCCTACCTCCATATCTTTTCAATCTATATATAGAACAGATTATTCAGGAGGCTGGGCTCTATGAAGAGAAGGGTGACATCAGGATTAGATGTAGACTCATGAACAGTCTACATTATGCAGATGACACAACCCTACTTGCTGAAACTGAGGAAGACCTGAAGCACTTGCTGCAGAAAGTCAAGGAATGCAGCTTTCAATATGGATTGAGGCTCAATATCAAAAAAAGAAAGATTCTCACCACTGGGCCAATTGGCAGCATCATGATAGATGGTGAAAAGATTGAGATTGTTGACAGCTTTGGTTTGCTTGGTTCTACAATCAACACTCTTGATACCAGCAGCCAGAAAATTAAAACACGAATTTCATTGGGAAAGTCTGCCATCAGAGACTTATCCAAGGTACTGAGGAGCAATAATGCCAGTCTGTAGACTAAGGTGTGCTTAATACAGACCATGATCTTTGCCATTACTTGCTATGCATCAGAAAGCTGGACAATGATTAGAAATGATAGAAAGAGAATTGATGCCTTTGAGCTTTGGTGCTGGAAAAGAGTATTGAATATACCATGAATAGGTGAACAGTAGATTAAATAAAACGCTTAATTAATGAGTAATTATCTTATGTAAGCAACTGTTAGCGAGATTATATAAGAGGATATTTTTGGTCTTAGAATGAATTCAACTTAATTGCAAAGGACTCAGAAAAAAAAAATCTATATATGACAAATGATTCAGCAAATAGGACCAATAATCAGTGAGTGTTGAAATGAGAGTATTTTTATTACATTTAACATTTTTCTTTACACTTATAATTATTTACAAATAAAATGTAAAGTGTTTATAGGTCTAAAATCCAAGATCCCTTAGCACAAAGGTGGAGATAAAAATTCTAAGCACACGCACTCAATAAAATAGGATTAGAGGGGAATTCCTTCAACATAGTAAAAAGTATGAAAACCCAAGAGCCAACATTGTTCTTAACGGAGAGAGGTTAAAAGAATTCCCTTTAAGAACAGGAACTAGGCAAGGATCACCTCTCTTATTCAATATTGTTTTGGAAGTCTTAGCAATAGCAATAAGATAAGAGAAGGGAATAAAAGGTATCCAAATAGGCAA
>NW_006399882.1:7241244-7260570 GCF_000299155.1 Elephantulus edwardii | reverse complement strand
AAATTAAAAAAAATTCTAAGCACACACTCTCCACAGCTGGCTATCATTAAGAATAATGTCCTGTTGTGACCAGATATTAAAGATTTGCTCTGCTATGGTGAATTTTCAAGGATTTAGGCAATAAAATGAAACACTAGTTTAGGATTTTATTATCATTCCTCTCAGAATGTGTACTTGGCCAAATACTCTTTATTTTGGTTTCAGGTCACCTGCAATTTCAAAATATGTTTTGAAGTCAATTAATCTTTTCAGACCATCCAAATACTGAAAATGTCATTTAAATATAAGAGAGAATGGAACCATTCTTGTCTTAAAATTCCGCAAGTCCTTTTCCATTGCTGGAAGATTTTTTACTTTAAATCTGAAGTCCCTAATGAGTATAGTCCGTTGGTAGTCCAAATATGACTTTGCCTTGACTTAAAGTTTTCCTAGTTTAAAAAATAGATTTATGGGCTCTGTTACATATCTCTAAGGAAGGGAAGGGCTCAAATAGCAACAGTGAGTTGGGACTTTGAGAGAAATGATTTTATGTAAACTCAGTTATATATGGAGAAAATTATTCTTACCTCAGAGGGGATGACGTAAGAGATCATTATCATTTGCAAAAGGCTTCAAGGTCTACAGAACAAAGGAGCTGTCTTAGTGAATGGGACTTTCCTTTCGGGATCTGCCACATTTCTTGGTAGTATGCACAATGAGTTATTTACAATGAGTTATTTCCTCAGAAGCCTGCAGAAGTGCTTGTCTCTGTTGTCTTAGTTTAAACAGATTAAACAAATTAACTTACTGGTCCTTGCTCATAGGTTAGGATCCTCTCATCAGAATGCAGAATAAAGACATTTCAAACCTGTTGTTCTTCTTTCTTTTTTGTATTTTACTAAATGAGCTGCTATTTCATTCGTTGTTTAGCCTAATATCCTAGTGCGTTATTTTGGTTTGATTTGATTATGCAAATTATTCTTACCTTTGTATACTTTTATAATAAGAGACCAAATAAATTTAATTCTATCAATATTTATTTAACAACTAGCATGTATCTATCTGACCCTGAGAGGAATCTGATGAACAAAGAGACAAAGTTGCTGATCTCATGAAGCTCGGAGTCTAGTGGAGAGAAACACAATAAATAAGCATGCAATAAATATTTCATTTCAGAGTTTGACAGGTGATGTGAACAGATAGTAAAAAATGAGACCTGACATTTCGAGGATGGAACTTGATGTAAATTAACTCCTAATACACCTTTCCTGTTCTATTTGTCATGAAAGTGAGCCTGAACTTCTTGTAGGTAAAAACTATTTTTACAATTTGTCAAAAAGAGGGTTTCCAGACCACAGAACAGTTCAGCATTATTTTGTTAGCAACATTGCTTGTGTTTTTAGAATTTTGATATTTCTAACGATTATATAATGAATTAGGATATTGCAACTGTAAAAAAATATTGCAGAGGCTGAAAATAGGTTCTTGTACATTTGATGCAAAAATCAGGAGGAAATGAAATATTTTTTTAAAAAAGAAGAAAGTACAAAGCCAGCAATATTATAATAATGAATTTAGGGACAAAATATGCATAAGGCTCTGTTCCTGATATAACATTTAGTCATAGTTTATTGAGTGCTTTCTATTTGCACACGGTAAAGATTAAGTAAATGCTAACTATTACTAACTTCTACTTGTTGGACTCCTATTCTGGTAAAGAATCACTCAGATTAGCTAAAATGATGTGGAGATTCTGTCCTTAAAAAATGTAGAAGACTATAGCATCAGGAATTTCAGCTATTTGATAATGTTAAAGGAACTCAGGAAATGGAACACTCAGCCCTGTAGTGGGAACACAAGCTGTGTGCCTCACAGAGGCTGGGATAGATGGAAGATTAAAGCAGTGGTTCTCAAAATGTGGTACTGGGACCCGCAGCATCACCTGGCCACCAGCACAAATTCTCTTAGGACCACCACCCAGGCTTTCTAAATCAGACACCGTAAAAGTGAGACCCTCTTTTTTTGTTTTAACGAGCCCTCAGTGTGATTTTGATGCACACTCAGCCTGAAATACTCTTACTGGTTTACAATTAGGACAGTTCTCTGAGTTGGTTACCCCAGGAATCCATTGGGTTTGCAAACATGGACTCCAGTGCTTTAACAGTTATATGGCTCAAGTACCACCCCATCTTTGTGCTTTCACTTCATCGGCTAACATTTACTTCCTTTTCTCTGTATCCTAGATAAAGCTTCAAGAGAGGATCTGATTGGTGCAATGTTGACACCTTCATTCCTATTGGACAAAGATCTGGAGCCAAGCAAGCTCAATTGCCCATGAGCCAACCTATAAGTTGTCTGAACTTAAGTCATATATGCATCCCCTTTCTCCACCCCACCTCCTGTCAGTTATGGCCAGAGCAAGAGCAAATGCTATATGGAACCAGACTCAGCATTTGTGTTTATAGGAATGTCCTGGAGTTGTTGCTTGAGTAGAGGTGTAGGGAGAAGGCTCTCCCTAGACAAGGACTATAGTCATATCATGACGGCAGCAAGACTGAATGATCTAGGATAGAAAAACAAAACAAAACAAAAAACCCTTTTGATTCAAATCCAAGATTGAGTTACTCGTGTACTGAAACAATTACCCATAATAGAAAGCTATTGCCAAAAAAAATTACATAAGTATTAATTTGTTTCAATAACCATCAAGGATTGGACAATTATTAAAATTTCTACCTATTTTCCCAAGAAGGAGCATGCAGTGTTAAGTCCTTGAAGTAAGAATCAGCACCCAAAATAGTTGCTGGCCCATAGTAGGTACCCAACAGAATTTTTTTACTGAATTAATTTAGGTGAATTAATGAAAGCAATAAAAATTGAACCTACTACACAGCTATAGTAACCAAAACAGTAACCTGGTAGAATGACAGGTACATAGACCAACGAAACAGAACTGAGAACCCAGAAATGGACCCAGCTATTTATGGTTAACTTATAATTCGACAAGTAAATAAAACCTATCAAATGGGGAAATGACAACCTCTTCAACAAATGGTGCTGGCAAAACTGACTACTACCTGCAGAAAATTGAAACAGGATCCACATCTCTTACCATATAAAAAAATCAACTCACAAACAACAAATGCTGGCGAGGTTTTGGAGAAACTGGAACTCTAATTCACTGTTGGTGGAAGTGTAAAACTATGCAAACACTATGGAAGGCAGTATGGTGCTTTCTCAAAAAGTTGGAAATAGAAATACCATTTGCCCCAGCAATTCCACTATTGGGAATATACCCTAAAGAAACCAGAACTGCCACCCAAGCAGATATATGCACATCCATGTTTATTGCTGCTTTGTTCACAATAACAAATAGTTGGATACAACCCAACTGCCCATAAACAAATGAGTGGATAGAGAAACTATGGTATATTCACACAATGGAATACTATGCTGCCTTGAAAAACAAGGAACTCATGAAGTATTATACAAAATGGATGACTCGGGAGGACATTATGCTGAGTGAAATAGCTCAGTCACAAAAAGACAAATATTGCATAGGGTCACTGTTGTAAAATGGGACTGACATCAGGGTTGGGGGGGACTTAAGAAAAGAGAGGATAAACAATGTATACTGTATTGAAACAGATGAGGGAGAGAACTGTTTAAAAAGAAATATATGATTAGGTATTATTATCATGGCAAGAGTCCAGAATAAGAGCTGCATAGTGAAGTCGACTTGGGGGGGGGGGTGCAAAGGGGAGGATTGTATAACAATAAAAGAATTTTTTTTTCCTTTTCTCTTCATGGAGAAGAATGAACTGAGAGGAAGGGTGGGTAGGGAGGAAAGTGTGCAACAGTGTATGAACGGAAATCCAAAGTCTCTGAAAATTTTCATTAATTTTTTTTTTAAAAAATGAATTGCCTAACTTGAACAGCAGAGGGGAAAAAAATCAACCCAAGGTGGATTAGAGACATGAAAGTAAAGTCTAAAACCAAAAAGGTCATCAGAGACAAACTTGGATCAAGTTTATTTATCCATAGACTTATGGTATAAACAGACTACCAAACACAGCCAAGATTGCACAGTCTAGAGAGGATAAAATTGATGAATAGGGCCTTCTAAAGATTAAATCCCCTTGGGCATTGAAAGCTTTTTCCAACAAAGTGAAGAGAAATAAAACCTACTGACTAGGAAAAAAACATTTGGCCATACCAGCTCAGACAAGGATCTCATAAATAAACTTTATAGAATCCTACAGGGCCTCCACAAGGAAAAGACTGAGAACCCAATTACAAAATAGGTAAAAGATATGGAAAGAATTTGCACAGAGGAAGAAATTCAGTTGCAGACACATGAAGAAATACTAAAAATCAATGGCAATTAGAGAAACGCAAATCAAAACCACAATGAGATAGCATTTCACCCCAGTAGTAGTGGCAAAGTTTAACAGGACAAGTAATAAATGTTGGAGAGGATGTGGTGAGAAAGAAATTCTTATACATTGTTGATGGGTTTGTAAAATGGTACAACCACTCTGGAAAGCACTTTGATGTTTTCTCATAAAGCTGAACAAAGAAATTCCATATGACCCAGCTATTCAACAGCTTGGGATATACCCCAAGAAAATGAGAACTGAGGCACAAACGGAGACTTGTACAGCAATGTTCATAGCAATGTTATTCACCTTTGCAAGAACACGGAAAAATGTCCAACCACAATCAAATGGTACATTATATACATTATATTATATATACATTATAGTATACTTCACACAATAGAATACTATGTAGCATGCAGAAGCAATGATTTTGTAAATTACTATCTAACTTGGGAAGGACTTGAGCATTATGCTGAGTGAACTAACTCTCTCCCATAAAGACAAATATTGCATAAGATCATTATTGTAGAATAATCATGAGGATCCACGTGTGGAGGGTGTGATCAAAGGGGTGAGGATGAGTAGAGGGCAGAGGTGGTTAATCGTAGGGTTGCACAATTGACGGGTGAATGGAGAGGTATGTGAAGTAAATGGGAAAGATCCAGTATGAAAAACAATGAATATAAACCTTTAAATAAACCAGTATAATTTTTAAAAATTGAATGAACTAAAAAAGAACTAATCTAGAGTTCCCAAATTTGAAAACTTTTAGTTTAACAATCTATATGTGCGGAGGTTATTGCTTATAGCACTTTGGTACAGCTTTCAAGTGAAGTAGTACGCATACACACCTCAAAATCCAGCTTTAAAATCTAAGTGATCATCCATACAGACTTGGTAAAATAAGTTACAGAAACAACTATTAGAACAGTTTGCAGTTGTTTAATGATTTTAAATTAATTTCCTCAGAACCCTGTGAAGGTATTTATTATTGTTCACATTTCACAATTTTAACAAACCAATTCACATGATTGTAAAACTAATTTACAAACTAATAAGGAATTGCACTGCCCATACAATAGTTCGAATCTACCAGCTGCTCCGTGGAGGATAGATGGACAATTTCCTCTCTTGAAATTTACCGCCTCTGAAATCCTGCCAGGGAGTCAGCTAGGAGTAATTTCCAACTCAGTGGTACACAACAATAATTTACATGTCTAGACTGCAGGTAGGGTTGATAGTATTAAAATAATTAAAATTATCTAGCCATCTTATCTTATTTACATTTAGCAGCTTAAATATCTTATTTAAATGGCAATTTAAATATGTTCTAACATTTAGATGTATTTCTAAATGAATAATGAGGACAGTGTACAGAACCATTTGTGGATGTAAAGATGGATATCCATGCAAAAACTATCTCCAGAAGGATATGCAAAAATAGCACAATTATTAATGACTTGATTGTTAACTGAAAGATTAATGATTCAAACTCAACAGCTACTGTGTGAAAGATGTGACAGTCTGCTTGTGCAAAACTTACAACCTTGGAAACCCTATTGTTGTTATGTGCTGTCGAGTTGCCTGTGACCCATAGCAACCCTATGTACAGCAGCTGTGAACGGTACCCTGTCCTGAGCCAGTCTCACAATTCTGACACACTTGCTCCCATTGCCCCAGTTACTGTATCAATCCATCGAATCTGGGGTCTTCCTTTCGTTCACTGTCCCTTTGCCCTTCCGATCATGATGTCCTTCTCCATTGACCGGGTCCCTCCTGGCCATCTGCCTAAAGTAAGTGAGACAGAGCTCCAAAATCCTAGCCTCCAAAGAGAAACTTGGTTTAACCCTCTCCAAAGGAAACCTATTTGTTTCTTGGGTGTTCAAGACTCTTCTCCAGCACCACAACTTGAAGGCATCAATTCTTCTTCTGTCATCCTTGGTCATTGCTGATCAGCAGCAGTGCATGATGCTAGACATCACAGAAGTGACTTTTATCCTAAGCCATCATATCAGGCGGTGACTGAGTGAGGAAGGCACTGGGCTGGGGAGGAAGGAATGCAAGGGATACTGGCATAGCAGAGAAAGGGAAGAGACAAGACACATGAATCAGGGTCAGGAGACACTGAATGTATTGCTTATTTCATCTACTCCTTTCGGTAAAATGTTTGTCTGACAGATATTGTTCTAAATTGAAGCACTGAAATTAAGACAGACTAGGAAGAAGGATTGGCCATCCACTTCTGAAATACATCAGGCCTTTGAAAATCCTGTGTACAATACAGCACACTTAAGGTAGACTAACAGAGACTGAGACTGAGTCCTCATATTTGGAAACACAAAGGAGGAGGAACTATAAAAAGAAACTATTGAATGGAAAGAAACCCTGTAGGGCAGTTCCAGTCACTCCATGCTGTAGTTGTCATGCTGTCAGGTGTCGTTTGATCAGTAGGCTACAACTCAGCAATCCTATGAATAACAGATCTGAACCTCCCCCGATCCTGCCCCAACCTCCTCATCTCAGCTATTCTGGAGCCCATTGTTATAGGCCCAAAATGTAATTCATCTTGTTGAAAGTCTTCCTCTCCTCCGACCCTCCATCTTTTGCAGCATGATGTCCTTTTCCAAGGACTGGCCCCTCTTGACAACATATCCAAAGTATGTGAGACAAAGTTTCATGTTCTTGCCTCTAAGGTCAACTCTGGTTGTCCTCCTTCCAGGACAGGGTTTGTTCTTCTAGCAGTCTAGAGGCTACTCTTAAACAGAACAATTCAAAAACATTGATTTTTCTTCTGTAATCTGATTCATTGTCCAAATTTCAGATGCCTAGGAAGAAATTAAAAAGACCATGGTTTGGATTAGGACACCTAAGTCTTTAAACTGACATCTTTGTTCTTTATCTCTTTGGAGAGGGAATAAGTAGATTTTCCCAGAGCAACACTTCTTTTGATTTCTTGACTGCTATTCCAAGTTAATGGAATATTGTGGATCCAACTAAAATGAAGTTGTTGACAATTTCAATCTTTTCTCCACGTATCATGGTTCAGTCATGCTACCAAACTAAAGACATTCCTCTAGGTTGTTATAGCCCTGGTATACAAGTTGCCTTACCGTGGTCACTTTTGGTTGCTGTGAGGTTGAACACTGTGACACTGATGTGTCAAATGTGTTAATGGTTGGTTACCCAATGCGGACAGAGAGTGGGGTGGAGCTCCCCGATTAAAACAAGCTTGGAAGGAAGAGTGGCATCCACTTCCATAATAGCTTGCCTCCAGAAACCCTATGAACTTGGAGAGAGGATGAAAGGCACCCAAGGGTTGAGGACTCTCCTTCATAGGGTCGCCATGAGTCGCCTGTGACTCGATGGCACTTAACAACAACATCATGGTTCAGTAGCAAGGATTCTTGTTTTCTTATAACCCTTTGCACTATGAGCTAAGCAACTAATTTGAGAAGCTGACCTATATGAAACACAATGTGGCATCAGGATTAGAAAAAGACATTTAAAATCTACAATACATAATGACTCAATTTTACTTACAGAAATCAAAGAGGACTTGAAGTACTCACTGATTAAGATCAAAGACTACAGCCTTCAGTATGAATTGTTGTTGTTGTTGTTAGGTACTGTCAAGTTGAGTATGGCTTATAGCGTGACTCGATGAACAAAAGATCTGAACCCAGTCTTATCCTACATCCTCACACTTCCTGAATAGCACCTTCTAGGCTGCACTCTTTCCAAAATACATCTGTTAATTCTCTTGGCTGCCCATGGGATGTTTAATGCTCCTCTCAAATACAACACACAGCTCAAAGGCGTCAATTCTTTTTCTGTTATCTTTATCCACTGTCCACTGTCAGATGCATAGCAAGTAATCAGAAAGACCCTGGCCTGAAGTAGGTGTTTCTCAGTCTCTAGACTGACATTATTGCTCTTTAGCACTTTGGAGAGGTCCCTGACAGCTGACTTCCCAATGCTGTTCATCTTTTGGTTTCCTGACTGCTAGTGCCAAGAGTGTTAATTGTGGACCGAGCAACTGGAGTTTTAACAACCTCAATCTCTTCTCCTTCCATCATTGTGCTTCCAATTGGCCCCATGGTGAGAATCTTTATCTTCTAGATTTTAAGCTTCAGTCCGTACTGAAGACTACAGTCCTTGACCTTCTGCAGCAAATGCTTCAGGTTAGTTTTGGCAAGCAAGATTGTATCATGTGCATAACACAGGTTGTTGATGAGTCTTTCTCCAACCCTGATGCCACACTCCTCTTCAAAAAGTCTAGCCTCCTGAATGATCTGTTCTGCATACAGACTGAAAAGGTATGGAAACAGGATGCATCCCTGACACAATTCTTTCCTAATTTTGAACCTTGCTCTGTTCTGACGACTGTCTCCTGGTCCAAGTATAGTTTCCATATGAACAATCGAGTGTTCTGGGATTCCCATTCTTTTCAAGGTTAACCACAATTTGTTGTGATCTACACAGTCAAATGCCTTTGCATAGTCAATGAAGCACAGGTAGACATTCATCTGGTACTCTTGGTTTTCAGCCAAGATCCATCTGACATTGGCAATAAAGTCAATCTCTGTTCTAGTAATTTTTGGATAACTGTCAGCAGGATTTTGCTTGTGTTTGTTGTTACTGATACCACTCAGTAATTTCCACACTCTGTCAAGTCACCTTTTTTTTGGAATGAGAATAAACATGGACCTCTTACAGTCAGTTGGCCAGGTGGTTGTCCTCCTGATTTCTTGGCACAACCTCGTGAACATGTCCAGGGCAGCATCTCTTTGCTGAAATATGTCAATTGGTATGTCATCAATTCCTGAGGCCAATTTGATTTGATGAATGGAATGGATACATTTCCGCGTAATGTTGATTTGTATGTAAAGATCTGATGCTTGGAATCTAACCATGTTGATAAGCAAGGGGTATGTTTATTTCCAAGTTGACAGGAGGACACTGCTCTCCTTTCCCCACATCAGTATCTATCTCCATGTTAGAAAGGTTTCATTTGCATTTGGCTTCTCAATGAAAGAAGTTCTTCATGGTCATGGCTAGCTTTTATCAATGGCATTGGAATAGAAATCTAAAGCCCAGCTGGCAAAGCCAACCACTCAAAAACACAAGCTGTAGTTTCAATCTTCAAGCTTTCAGATGTTTATGTCAGATTGCTTCAGATATTAGACATCCAGTCAACCAGCAACAAACACAAGCTGTGCTGTGCCATGTGCTGAGTGGGTACTGGACAGCTGGCAGTGAATACGGCAGTTAGCTCCCAGTCCACTGAATCTTGGTCCATCAGTGAAGGAAGCATTGAATACATTTATTTAAGCAGCTAAGTAAACAGAAGCCATGTGTGATTTGTTCCCTACTGTTACCCTCCAATATATCAAGGACACTTATGCCTTCATTCTCTGTAATCCAAACACTTGAATCTTGTATTTCCTAGAACTAGCCCTGTCCTCTCCTGCTCCTTGGAGTCCACACAGATTTCTTTACATGTAACATTTTCTTTATGCCATCCAGCCTCCTCCCTTCCTCCAGATCAACCTGTAAGCCTTCCTTGGAATACAGTTTAAACTACATTCTCTAAGGGAGTCTTTCTCTGTAATGTCCATTTAGAATCTTAAAGCCTGTTTCCCTCTTGGCAATAGTCCATTTAGAATTAGATACTGATTGCTCTCTATCTTTTCAACTAGATTCTACACCCCATGAGGGTAAGAGCCTTTCCTGCTGCTTTCTTCTCTGTATGTGCTTGTGATTCTAAGCCATTCCCATGCCAAGGGTTTTGTCTTTGCTCCTCCCTCTACCTGGAGCACTATCTCTCCCACCTGTTTGCTCCACTGTCTGACTCCTTGAGACCTTTGCTTAAATAACAAATTCTGCAGTGAAAGCTTCCCTGACCAGTTTGCAGCGAACCCTGGCAGGACATCACAACCCTTCTTTTCCTCCAGAACATGTATTTTCAAAGACTCTCTGCTTATTTGCTTAGTGAACCACTGGAATATAAGTTCCATGAAGACAGACTTTGTCCACTTAGTTGGCTTTTATTGCCCCAGTAATTCAGAGAGTGTCTGATAACGTAGTGAGTACTTAACAAGTATTTGCTGCCTGAGCTAAGCAAATTGTCTGATATTTAGCTAATAGGCACTTAGTAAATACTTTTAAATTCATGAATGCCTGAATGAAGGTAATGCTAAAAGTAATACAGGGCATTTAACCTAATTAAAAGAGTCACATGAGGTTTATAGACCAAAACCAAGGCTCTTGATCATTCTGATTGTGTTAACCCACTAAGTCTAATAATGTCAGTCAGTTTTGTATATTTGTTGGTAACACTAGAATGTATGGAAAGGAACAGAAATGGTGTTGTATCCTTTACTCTCCTCAGATCTGACCCACCTCTTGTTCCCACCACATAGTCCCTCAGCTGGCAACATTTGCAATTTTTCAGTGTCTTGCAGTGTTGTTCCAAGAATGGAGATTTAAAATTATCACATTAAGAAATAAACAAAACACAAACACACACACACACATAAATAAACGGCAAGATTGACCAACTGGAAACAAAACCCTGAAGTGATTTTCCAACATTCCCCAACACTCTAGAGAGGCAGAGAGGGAAAGAAGCAGAGGTTGGAGGGCAAGGTTCTAGAATGTTCTCTGACTTCTGAAGGCTGAGTTGTGTGTTGGAGAGATTATACAAAGTTTTGTGCAGAAGATCTGTATTGGTATCTTTGGGAGGTTAATTTCTTCTCGCCCTATAAATGTTTTGGTCTTTCAGTAATGATCCCAAAGGCACTTGGTTTGAGGCCATTAGCTGCTCCTCAGGAGAACAACGGGAAATCTCCTCCCCTGCAATTAATTGTCTCTGAAAAGCCTGAGGGTCAGCATGGGTTGGTTCTGACAATACAGTGCACAACAACAATAAATGCCGAGATCTGCTCAACAAATTAACTAAGAAGTTCTATGTGCAAGTGAAGAAATGGCTCCCTAGACAATTAACTTAGTTATTCCCAAGGAAAAACAGAAGCAGAAGTAGATACCTATTTCTTAATTGGAACTTTTCAATCAACATCTAGATTCCTAGGTTAACATAACATATTAACAAATTGGAACTAATATAGGCACTTTGTTGTTGTTGTTGTTGTTAGGTGCTGTTGAGTCGACTACAGCTCAGAGACCCTATATACAACAGATCTGAATTTTGCCAATACTGCTCCAGCTTCACAATATTCGTGGTGCTCGAATCCATTATTGTAGACACTGAGTGCATCTCTTTGAGGATCCTATTCTCCCCCTATAACCCTCTACCTTTCCAAACATGATGATGACTTCCAAAGACTGGCTTCTCTTGATCACATTCCTAAAGTAGATGAGACAAATTCTCATTATTTTTGCGTCTAATAAGCACCCTGGTTGCATTTCTTCCAAAACAAGTTAGTTTATTCTTTTGGCAGCCTACAGTATATCCAATTCTCTTCACCAACACCATAATTCAAAGGCACTGATTCTTCTTTAATCTTTATTCTTTGCCCAGAATTCAGGTGCATTATGAATCAATTGCAGTTTTAGCATAATTGCACACACTGATTAGAGTGGGCTGCTACACTTCTTTGGAAATTATTTTGAAGACCTGCTCATAATATATTTCTTCTAAGATCTGCAAAATATTAGGATAAAAGTAATTTGAAATGCAATTATACCCACCTTAATTCCAGATCATTTTAATTTTAATACTCACTACAAAGATTAGCACTTTACAATTAATATACATAGAAAAATAAATAGCTGATGTGAATCATTATCACTGTTATTGCTGGTGCATCATCACTATTAGCACGGGCGGCCTATTGGCAAGAAGCTGCACTGCAAACTTGAAAGCACACAGTTCAAATCCACCATGGTAGAAATCCACCATGGGAGAAGGATAGGCAATCCGTGATATTAACTGCCTCTGAAAATGAAATGTTCTGGAGGGTCAGCTATGGGTCGGTTCTGACTTGACAGTACACAACAATGGTAATAATCTGTTGCAGTCACGTGCATTCTGACTCATGGCAACTTTGAGTGGGTCGTGGTGGAGCCAGGCTTCGTGAGGTCTTGTCTTTTTTGCTCCATAGGGTGTTGAATGACTCTTTTCTCAGAAACAGAGCCAGACTTTTCTTCCAAGTTCCTTCTGAGTTGGACTTTCTCATCTTTAGTCATTGTCCAGCTCTCAAATGTTTAGCAAGTAATTGCAAAGACCATTACTTGTCTCAGGCCGCCACGGCCTCTATAGACTGACATCATTGCCCCTTAACATTCTGGAGAGGTCTCTGACAGCAGACTTTCCCAAAGCAACTTGTCCTTTTATTTCCTAACTGCTCGTCCCAAGAGTTTTGATTAGGGACTCGACCAAACTGAAATTATTAACAATCTCAATCTCTTCTCCATTTCATGACTAGCTCAGTGGGGAGAATCTATTTTCCCCTTGATGTTGAGAAATGTTGTTGTTGTTATGTGCCGTCGAGTCGCTTGCAACTCATAGCAACCCTATGTACAACAGCCCTAAACTCCGCTCTGTCCTGTGCCAATCGCACTGTCTCTGACACTCCCATCCCAATTATCCCAGTCACTGAATCAATCCACCTCATAGAGGACCTTCCTCTCCTGCGCTGTCCCTCCACCCTCCCAAGCATGATGTTCCTCTCTAAGGACCGATCTCTCCTCACAACATGTCCAAAGTATGTTAGACGGAGCCTCAGAATCCTTGCCTCCAAGGAGCCACCTGGTTAGATTGCTATATTGAAGACTGTAGTCCTTGACCTTCTGATGCAAATTCTTCCTCTATTTCGGCAAGCAAGGTTGTGTCATCTGCATAGCACAGGCTGTTGATGAGTCTTTCTCTAAACTTGATGCCACAGTCTTCTTCATAAAATCCCAAATTATCTGTTCCATATATAGATTGTAAAATATGGACAAAGGATATATCCCTGACACATTCCTTTCTTATTTTGAACCATACAGTGTTTCCTTAATCTGTTTGGACAACTCCTTCCTGGTCGAAGTATAGGATTTTCATGAGCACACTCAGATCTTCTTGGATTCCCATTTTTCTCAATATTAGCCACAATTTGTTATGATATATACAGTCAAATGTCTTAGAATATTTAATAAAATATATACAGACATTCTTCTGGTACTCTCTTCTTTCAGCCAAGATCATTCTAACATTGGTGATAATGTCTCTAGTGCTATAGACTTTTCAAAGCCCAGCTTGTGTTTCTGGCAGTTCTCTGTTGATGAACTATTTCAGTAGTTATTGGATAATCTTCAGCAAGATTTTGCTTACAAATGATATTTATAATATTGTTCGATAACTTCTACACTCTGTAGGATCACCTTTTTTGGGGAATGGGAATAAATATGGAACTTTTTCAGTCCACTGGCCAGGTAGCTGTCATCTAGATTTCTTGGCATAACTGGGTGAACACATTCAGGGCTGCACATGTTGAAATATGCCAATTCCTGGGGACTTATTATTTGCCAGTTCCTCTGGTGACCTAGTGATAAGAAGCTGTGCTGTAATCTCAAAGGCATCAGATTAGAATCCACCACCTACTCCTTGAGAGAAGGATGGGTAATCTCCTCCTGTGCTATTTACTGCCTCTGAAAACCTTTTGGAGGGTCAGTGATGGGTTGCTTCTGACAATGGCATACAACATTCTCCTGGGTTTTAGCCATATTAGTAACCCAATAATCACTGACTATGCAAAAGCATTTGACTATGTGGATCACAACAAACTATGGCTAACTCTGACAAGAATGGAAATCCCAGAACACTTGATTTTGCTTACATGAAACTTATATTTAAACCAGGAAACAGCCCTTAGGACAGAGCAAGGAAACACTCACTACATGGTTCAAAATTAGGAAGGGTGTCCACCAGGATGTGTGCTATCTCCATATCTTTTCAATTGTATGTGGAATAGATCATCCAAGACGCTGAGCTCTATGAGGAGAAATGTGGCATCAGGATTGGATGAAGATTTATCAACAACCTACATTAAGAGATGAAACAACCTTGCTTGCTGAAACTGAGAAGGAACTAAAAGCACTTGCTGCAGAAGGTCAAGGGCTGCAGCCTTCAATATGGATTGAAACTCAGCATCAAGAAAACAAAAATTCTCACCACTTAGCAGCATCATGATAGGCGGTGAAGAGATTGACACTGTTAACAGTTTCAGTTAGCTTGGCTCCACAATCAACACTCTTGATACCAGAACTCAGGAAATCAAAAGACAAATTGTATTGGGAACTCTGCTGTCAGGGACATCTCCAGAGTACTGAATAGCAATGACGTCAGTCCAGAGACTAAGGTGCGCCTGATCCTGGCCATGATCTTTTCAATTGCTCACTATATGTCAAAAAGCTGGATAATGACTAGGGGCGATAGAAAGAGAATTAATGCCTTTGAGCTGTGGTGCTGGAGAAGTGTATTGAATATACCATGGAATGCTAGAAGAACAAACAGGTTTGTCCTGGAGAGGGTGAAACCAGGCTGCTCCTTGGAGGCAAGGATTTTGAAACTTCATCTGACATACTTTGAAGGGACCAGTCATTGGAGATGGACATCATGCTTGTGAGGGTGGAGTGTCAGTGCAAGAAAGGAAGACTCTGAATGAGATGGATGAGATGCCTTGACTCAGTGACTGGGGTAATGGAGGTAGATGTGTCAGAGACAAGAAGGTTGGCTCAGGATAAAGCATGGTTCAGTGCTGGTGTACATAGGATTGCTATAAGTCGTAAGCAACTCAACAGCAAATAACAATAACAAAACAACAATGTATAATTTCATTTCTATTAGCTTTTTATTATGATTTGAGTGAAAGTTTACAGAGAATATTGGTTTTCCATTTAATAATGCACATATATTATGCCTTGTTTCTCATCTTTGGGTATGTTGTTTGTTGTTGTTGTTATGTGCTGTTGAATCACCTGTGGCCCATAGCGATACTATGGTACATCATCTCTGAACCATGTTGTGTCATCCTGAGCCAGTCTCACTAATTCCAACACTCCAAATCCCATTGCTCCAGTTACTTTATCAATCCATCTCATCTGGGGTCTTCCTCTCCTTCACTGCCCCTCCATCCTTCTGAGTATGATGTCCTTCTCCAAGGATCAGTTACTCCTGGCCATGTGCCCAAAGTATGTAAGACAGAGCTTCAAAATTCTAGCCTCCAAGGAGGAACTTGATTTCACCCTCTCCAAGACAGGTCTATTTGTTTTCTTCATAGCCCATGGTATGTTCAAGACTCTTCTGCAGCACCAAAATTCGAAGGCATTGATTCTTTTTCTGTCATTCTTAGTCATTGTTCAGCTCTCTTGATGCATACCAAGTAATTGCGAAGACCATGGCCTGCATCAGGCACACCTTTGTTTCCAGAATGACAGCTTTGCTTTTCAGTTCTCTGGAGAGATCCCTGACAGAAGATTTTCTCGATACAATTCATCTTTTGATTTCCTGGCTGCCAGTACAAAGAGTGTTGATTGTGGAGCTGAGGAAGCTGTAATTGTTAACAACTTCAATCTCTTCTCCATCTATTATGGTGCTGCCAATTCGCCGAGTGGTGGGAATCTTTGTCTTCTTAATGTTGAATCCATTTTGAAGGCTGCAGTCCTTGACCTTCTGCAGCAAGTGCTTCAGGTCCTCTTCAGTTTCAGCAAGCAAGGTTTTGTCATCTGCATAATATACGCTGTTGATGAATCTTCCTCCAATTCTGATGTCACATTCCTCCTCATAAAGTCGTGCTTCCCAAATGATCTGTCCTGCATACAGATTGAAAAGGTGTAGAGACAGGATGCATCCCTGACGCATTCCTCTCCTGATTTTGAACCATACAGTGTTTCCTTGCTCTGTTCTGAGAACTGCTTTCTGGTTCAAGTATAGGTTTCACATAAGCACAATCAAGTGTTCTGGTATTCCCATTTTCCTCAAAGATAGCCACTATTTGTTGAGATCCACACAGTCAAATACCTTTGCATAGTCAATGAAACACAGATAGACATTCTTCTGGTATTCTCTGCTCTCTGCCAAGATCCATCTTATCATTGGCAGTAATATATCTAGTGCCATGCCCTCTTCTAAATCCAGCTTTTATTTCTGTAGTTCTCTATCAATGCACTGTTCTAGTCGTTTCTGGATCATCTTCAGCAGGATTTTACTTGTGTGTGATATTAGTGATATTGTTCTACAATTTCCAGATTCTGTCATCCTTTTTTTTTTAATAAGAATAAATATAGATCTTGCAGTCATTTGACTGCGTAATTGCCCTCCAGTTTTCTTGGCACAACTTGGTGAGCACGTCCAGGACAGCATCTGTTTGTTGAAATATGTCAACTGGTATTCCATCACTTCCTGGGGCTTTATTTTTTTGCAAAGTCCTTCAGAGCAGCCTGAATGAACTTCCTCCTTCATCACCATTGCCTCTTGATCATATGTTGTTTCTTGAAATTCTTCTATCTCAGCCAATTCTTTTTGGTACAATGACTCTGTATACTCCTTTCATCTTCTTTCAAAGCTTCCTGAATCATTCAATATTCTGCCCACAGCATTCTCAAGCATTGCAATTCGTGGGTTGAATTTGTTCTTTAGTTCACTCAGATTAAGAAATAAATGCTGAGGAAGTTTGGCCCTTTTGATTTTCAGTCTCTAGCTCCTTGCACATTTCATTATAATACTTTGCTTAAGGAGCACATTTCATTATAATACTTTGCCTTGTTTTCCCAAAGCTGCCCTTTAAAAATCTTCTGTTCAGCTCCTTGGCGACTTGCTTTCTTCCTTTTACTTTGGCTTCTCAGCACTCTAGTGCAATATTCAGAATCTCTTCTGACATTCTAGGAGACCTTATTCTTTGAAGAAGGACATCATGGTTAGAAAGGTAGAGAGACAGTGAAGGAGAGGAAGACCTTCAACCAGGTGGACTGACACAGTGACTGCAGCTATGGGCTTGCGTGTGTGTTAGAGAAGTTGGCACAGAATAGGACAAGTTTCAGATTTGTTGTTCATAGAATCCCCATGAGTTATAGTCAACTCAATGGCACATAATAACAACCTACGTCAGGGGAGCTCTGGTGGCCTAGTGGCAAGAAGCTGCACTGCAATCCCAGAGGTGCATGGTTCAAATCCACCAGATGCTTTGCTGAAGGAGGGACAATCTCTTCCTGTACCAGTCAGATCTGATTTGATGGTACATGCACAAAAAATTTAAAAAAAATTTAAAAAAACCCCAAACCTATGGCTTGTAACATTGATTATAAGTTTCATTTTTTCCATCTTAGAGGAAGATTGGGTAGGATGCAAGAGTCCAGCATTTATTGAGAAAACTCAGAAAAATAAAATAGTGCTCTGTGAGGCTTAGAGTGAATTTTAGTGTAGATTAAATAAACAATGCCAGAAAAATCTGTGTTGCTTTTAGTTCTTTATTTACTAGACAGCCTTGGAATGCTGATGCTGGTTTAGGATACCAGGACTAATTTGAAAGTTCTATGTCTCCAACTTTCCTCATACTGTTCTAGTGTATCATAATTTCTAACAGGATCAGAGTGTGTTGTTTTGTGTGTGTGTGTGTGTGTGTGTGTGTGTGTGTTTAAATTGAAGTAAAATTCACAGGTCTAAAATATATCATTTTAATGCATAAATTCAGTGGTATTCATTCAAAATGTTGTACAACCATCGCCATTGTCTAATCCCAGAATATTTAACCTCTCTGAAAGGAATCTCATACCCATTAAGTTTTGGGTTTTTTAAATTTTTTTAATTTAATTTTATTTTATTATTATTTTGTGTGTCTGTTTACCATCAAATCAGATCTGACTGGTACAGGAGGGGATTGTCCCTCCTTTCCCGGCAGAGCATCTGGTGGATTCAAACCATGCACCTCTGGGATTGACCCATTAAGTTTTTATTCCTTGTATTTCCCCATTCACCTTCTGGCAACCAGGAATTTTCTCTCTGTTTCTATGGATGTGCCTATTTTAGATATTTCATATGAATACAATTATACAATATGTGGTGACCCTCGAGACGGATTGATTCAGTGGCTGGGGTAATAAGGGTAGGTGTGTCAGAGACAGTAAGATTGGCACAGGACAGAGCAGGGTTTAGGGCTGTTGTATATAGGGTCACTATGAGTCACAGGTGACTTGATGGCACATAACAACAACAACAACAATGACTTTTTTTAGATATGTTTAAGATTTTTTTTCATGTTGTAGCCTGTATCAGTAGTATAAAATTCCTTTTTTATATCTAAATAATATTCCTGGATTTAATACACTGTGTTTATTCTTGTATCAGTTAATGGATACTTGAGTTTCATCCACACTTTTACTATCCTGAGTAGTCAAATGAATAAATGTTCATGTACAATATTCAGCTTATACAGTTTGGATACTTAAGACATAACTACTGGACTTTTCCTATCCAAAGCAAAGAGTGAAGAAAACAAAAATTCATTTTCAGGAATGAATTGTGGCCAAGCATTTATTAGTTTTTCTTTTTGCAATTTGTTTATTTCATTACAAATTGAGTGAAAGTTTACTAAGTAAATTTGGGTTTTGTTCAGCCACTCACACACATCTTGTTTTGGTGCACTAATTACAATACCCATAGTGTAATGGCACTGACCCCATTTCTTCCTTCTAACGCTCATTTCCAATTCCATTCTATCCCGTCCTGCCTTCAAGGCCTTACCTTTGGGCAAAGGCTACTCTTCGGAGATATATTTTTGGCTACTCTTAGCAGTAAGTAGCTTCCTGGTGTTACTGGCCACCCACAGGCCTGTCTGTCAGTCTGAGAGTTGAGCCCCAGGGTTGAGTCTGTTCCAGGTTCAAAGGGTGACTGAGGATGACAGTCTTGGGGGTTCAGCCAGACTCTATTGGAAGAATAAGCTTGGAGATTATTGTTGTTGTTGTTGTT
>NW_006399882.1:7233205-7240814 GCF_000299155.1 Elephantulus edwardii | reverse complement strand
TTATTAAGATTTTTTATATTATTATTAAGATTATTGAGTTTTATTCCATATATCTGCTGCACTGCAATCCCAAAGGTGCAGAATTCAAATCCACCAGATGTTCCGAAGGAGGGGCGATCTCCTCCTATGCTAGTCAGATCTGATTCGATGGCACACAGCAAGAAAAGAAAAAACAAAACAAAACAAATAAACAAAAAGAGCAATCCCATATTTCCCTTCACTCCATCCAAAACCTTTTTCTGTTGTTATCTTTCTTATTTTCCTTGTTTTTAGTATATTTTTAAAATTCTAGAATTGTTTTAGATTTAGGGAGCATTTGTAAAGATTATCTGCAAAACTATTTTTAAAAATATATAGAAAATATTTTTAATTGGTCTTCTTCAGCCATTCATATAAATGATGCTTTATTTATACTGTGTTTGATACAATTATTCATATACGTTGTTTCATTCATGTACAGTTTGCTTTATACAACCATTTGTATACATTGTGTTTCATATAATTAATTACTATTGATTTTATCACTCTGTCCATCAAATCCCCACTGTACCTTACCTAGTCCTTCACACCCCCATCTGCTCACCACTCTCTGTTGCCCTGGTGACTGTCTCTCCCTCCTCCCACAACTCTTCTCTCCTTCTCCTTTTGAACAGTTAGTTATGGTTACTTTGTTCCTATTTTCTGAAAAAAAAAAATTAATTCTGTCAAGTGTATCTTTATGTTGTCTCTCCTATTTCTTCTACCTTGTGTTTTACATTGTTTGATAGCAAAGTTTATCATTTGAGGGAGTGCAGTTATTAATGAAGCTTCACTATGTTGTTCTTCCTACCTACTAAGCCATGAGTCGTAATATTACTCTTACGGTAGGAATTCATAAATGGAATGAATTGGCACAGAGATAGCATTGGTGTTTGTCATCCCAGGTCTGAATACTTGTTGTGTCATCTCAGGCAAAGTACTTAACTTCTCAGATCCTCAATCTGTTTATCTACAAATTAGTAATAGCATCTGCCTGATTGTGTCATTATGAGGATCAAATAAGACAATGTACTGAAAACACTTAGTGCCGTATTTGGCATGGATTAAACACTTTGTACCCGAGGCATTTATTTTGCTGCTTGTTTTTTTAAGATCCAGAGCAGTCATCTAACTTGTCTCGGTTCCCATGGTTGGGCCTGTGGAAGACTATCATTCCATCACAAGATCCTTCTCATTCACAGACACTTTCATTGGTTCTACAAAATGCAAAGACTGTATGTTGTGTGTCAAGGAGCTACAAAAATGAAAATAGTAGATTTGGGGGAGAGGAAGGGACCTTCCAAACCCTAAAATAAAATTTCTCTTGCCTCTTCCCAGTTGTGTCACCATCAACAAGTGACACCCTTCCTAAAGTTCTGTGTCAAATGGGAATGTTAATCCTCTCTGATTTATAGATTAAATCAGTACATCATATGAAGTGTTTACAAGGGTGCCCAGCACAAACAAGAACTCACTAAAAGAAAAATAAGTCAATCACCACTTATTATTATAATAATGCCTTTAATAAATAATATACAGAGTAAATGAGCATAAATAAGTAAATGCCATAAAACTCATCCAACAAGTACTTACTCCTTGGGGTGGAATTGGAACTGACTCACAGCCGACGGTCCTAAGGGTTTTTCAGAGATTATAAATGACATGGGAGGAGATTCATCCATCTCTCTCTCCAGGACCCGCTGGTGGACACAAACTGCCACTTGCGTGTCACCTTGGGTTAAGGATCCCTTGGGGCTATGTGACCAGAGTAGTATTGCTGCTCCAGGAAGTAATTGTTTTAGAGCAGTTCATGGGATAACATATAGAGTCTCAAAATAAATGTGATTCTTTGGATTTGTTTTTTTTAGCTGTTTAGAAAAGTGAAACCATTCTTTGTTCATGATTCATAGAAGAACAGAGGAGACAGAGTGACCTTGACCCTGGACAGCACAGCACAGGCACAGTTGTGAACACTCAGGTGGACCCTGACTCTCAGTGACCCCACAGGGTGAGCAGAACCTCCTCACAGAGTCTCCTCATCTGTAATCATCATTGCAGGGTGAGGTCTCACTGGCTAAGCAGTTGGCTACTGACTGAAAGGTTAGTGGTTCAAACCCACCATCTGCTCCTTGGCAGTCTACTTCCACAAGAATCTACGGCTTTGGAGACCTTATGACCCAGTTCTACCCTGTCCCATATGGTCACTCTTCATTGGAATTCATTTGACAGCAGTGGGAAGATGCCCACATCGTTTACCCCACAGAACCGTTGGTGGCTTCAAACTGCTAATCTTTCAGTTAGCAGCAAAGCACTTTATCCATTGCACCACCAGAGGTCCTTTCCTCCACAGTAAGCATCTGTATCACGTCATGAAATTTCGTATGCATTCTTACTTGTGAACTGCTTGATAGAGACACAGAATGCATTTCTTTCAGTGAAGAAGGAATCTAAAGTCTTATGGAGCATCAGCTGTCAAAACCAGGCCAGGTGCCAACTGTGGGACCGACTGTCAATTACTCACGTGCAAGTTCAAAGTGAGGCTGGAGAAAATGAAGATAAGTTCAAAGGAACCAAAATATGACCTTGAATCTATCCCATCTGAACGTAAAAATCTTCTTTAGAATAAGTTAAAGGCATTGAACACTAATATGATTCAAGACAAGGTGAGTTGTGGGGTGATGTTAAGGACACCAGCCATGAAGAGAAGGCACCACATAGACAGAGGAGAAAGAAAATACAAAAAAAAGGACAGCAGAAAAGATTCTGAAAATTGCACTGGATCCTTGAAAAGCCAAAACAAAAGGAAGAGATACTGAAGTAAAAGAGCTAAATAGAAGATTTCAAAGGGCAGTTTGAGAAGACAAAGCAAGTGACTATAACAGAAGGTGCAGAAAGCTTGCAATTGGAAAATAAAAAGGGAGGAACTCACTCAGTATTTCTCAAGATGAAAGAACTTAAAAAACTAATTCAAGCCTTACTTTGTAACAGTGAGTGATATTATGGGCAAAATCTTGAACGATCCAGGAAGCATCAAAAGAAGATGGAAGGAACATTCAGATTCACTGGACCAAAAGAGAATTGGCCATCAGGGAGAGTTTTCTGGTCTTCTAATTTAGCTTCGTCTCACATACTTTGGTCATGTTGTTAGGAGAGACTATTCCTTGGAAAGGGACATCATGCTTGGAAAGGTAGAGAGTCAGTGAGAAGAAGTGCTTCAACCATATGGACTGACACAGTGACTACAGCAGCGGACTCAAGTGTATCAGAGGTGGTGAGCTTGGCATAGGATAGGGCAGGGTTCCGATCCATCATTCATAGGGTCTCTATGAGTCGTATTAGACCCAACGGCACCTAACAGCAACATACCTATCTGGTGAGTGATAGCAGGAAATGTCAGGGGGCCTAGCAAGTGGGTTCCATAGCTTTGACAGATTCAGGCTTTACTGGCACTCACTCTAAAAGGAAAGTCAAGCAAATATTCTAAGTTTAAAAATTAATAAGAGAAGGGGAAGCTCAGGCTAGTCTAAATCAAAGTAGACTTAAGAGACAAAGAAAAACAAGAGATAAGGAACGGAGGAGTCGCTATGGGGCCAGCTTTCACTTCCATCACTCAGTTTTGAGAGTTCCCAGCACTCCCAGAGTTCCAGAGGCAAGGTCACAAGATCAAGGTCAAACATCTGAAAAATGCAGATGCTGTTTGGGAGCAGAAACATTCCCAAGCATATGCCAGCTTGTGCATTCACTAACGTGGAGACTTAATAATTAAAACTGCAGCGTCTTCTAACACTCAGCTTAATTCAGCAGTTCTCTGCTGCATCTAAAATCCTTAGGGTCCTCAAACTCTCACAGGCTGAATTTCCCAGTCAGGAGCTCCAGGAATGTTCAGGATAGAGGGCTCTAAATTTGGGCTCTAACTTCCCAGAGGATGTTGCACAAAACAGTTGAGTTTGACTAAGCCCCTCTTGCTTCACCTGGGCAACAGTCCATAAAAGAGTTTAAAATTCTAGGAACGTGATGAATCTGGAAAGTGAATAACTTTTTGTTTTAATAGGCATCATTCATCCAGATGTAAGATGTGGTGAGGAACAGTTTTCTGAAGATGGAACAGAACAGGGAGTGAGGTCGCTCAGATGCTTGATTGTATCATTCTCTTGAGTCACATTCCCAAATCCACCGTGTCTGCTGGGTGCTTTGTATGACATACTAGAGTCACATTTTTATGGATCCATATATTCACACTGTGGGTGACTTTAGCCACCTGAAACTGTGACTAACTCCATAAAGTGTACCTTCGAGTACCATAATGCGGTCATAAAACTAGACTTCACATTTTACTTCTGAAAATATTGTTGAAATTAATTCGAGAGGGAGGGGACATGGATTTCTGTTCCAAATGGTATCTAACTTCTAAAGTCTTATTTACAGATTCCAACCCTCCATAAAGAGATGTCCTCCAGCATCACCCTGAGCTTCTTTGACATTGAATTTCTCAAGCCTGATGGAACTGGTCGCTTTTCTTGTCTTGACTAGTATCCAGTAGGGGGGTGAGCTTTCTTTTTCTCTCTTCCCTCCTCATAAAGATGCATCTTTTAGTTTTGTGTCCTCAAGGCTTAAATCATGTTATGGTTTAATTGTTTCCTCCTCAAAACATGTGCTGGACTCCTAACCTTTATGGCTAATGTTGTTTGGGAATGGAATTTTCTTTGTTGTGTTAATTAGATCAGCCTGCTTGGCTGGGTTGTAAATCTAATCACTTCTAAGTTATAAAAAGAGCAAATGAGACCCAGAGACAAACACTTGATAGAGAAGGTAGACACCAGGTGAGGATTTTCTACATGCCAAGTACCCAAAGAGATTCCTGACCGGGAAGAAATTGACACAGTCAAGAACCAGATTTAGACTTCAGCTTCTTAAGTTGTAAGAAAAGGAATTCTTGTCTTTTAGAGCCAACTCTGAAGGAAATTCCTTTTGCATCATCACTAGGAAACCAACACAGAAGGGTTGATAAAACAAATATTTAATCAATATTTGTTGAAGGAATGACTGAAAATCTACCAGCTGTTAATGTGCCTAAATGGAAGAGAATTCTAAATTCTTGTTTCCAGTTTAGTTTCAAAGACACTAAAGATCTACTGTCAAGCATTTGAAATGGATGGGAATGTGGTTTAACAAACCATTTGCATTAAGCAAATATAGTACTTGACTGGCTTCAGTTGTGAAGAGTTAAATTGTGCATTGCTGCCAACTTCAGAATATCTTCAAAATATCTACAAAAAGGTGAGCCAATCACTGTAGCTTTGGTTGAAAGAAAATTCCTACTGCATTTGAATTCTTGGAATGTGTAGGTACCAGAGAAGGTGGCTTTGATGTGAATGTATGGAGGAATCAATCTTGATGAGGTTTCCCTGAATATTTTTACTCATTCACTGCTGTCAAATTGGAACTGACTCAAAGCTGACTTTCTAGCAGGTTTTCAGAGGCTGTTAATGACACAGGAGAAAAGTGCCTTTCATTCTCCAGTGGAGCAGCTAGTGGATTCGAACCACATGGCTTTAGGTTGACAGTTCAACTTACGATCCAGTAGCTCCCTGCTGTCTGGTGCTGTTCAGTCAGCTCTGAATCATAGCGACTCCATGTAAATAGAACTTAGCTCTGCCCAGTCATAAGGAGACACAACACACTGGGAAAAATCTGCAGTTAGGGACCTCTCCAAATTATTGAGGAGTAGTGATGTCAGTTTGTAGACTAAGGTGCATCTGATTAAGGTCATAGTATTTCTGATTACTTGCTATGCATCTGAGAGCTGGGCAATGAATAAGGATGACAGAAAAAGAATTGATGCCTTTGAGCGGTGGTGTTGGAGAAGAGCACTGAACATCCTATGGATGGCCAAGAGAGTGAACAGATATGTCTTGGAGAGGGTGCAGCTGGAGTGCATTTTGGAGGCAAGAATGATGAGGCTATGTCTCACATACTTTGGACATGTTGATGTTGTTGTTGTTAAGTGCCTTTGAGTCTCAAGCGACCCTATAAAGGAGAGTCCTTGACACTTGGGTGCCTTTCATCCTTTCTTCAGGTTCATAGGGTTTCCGGAGGTAAGCTGTTATGGAAGTGGATGCCATTCCTCCTTCCAAGTTGGACATGTTAGGAGATGGTATTCCTTGAAGAAAGACATGATGCTTGGAAGAGTGGAAGGTCAGCAAAGGAGAGAAAGACCCTCAACCAGGTGAACTGATACAGTAACTGCTACAATAGGCTCTTGTGTATCAGGAAGTGAGAGGATGGCGCAGGACAGGACTGGGTTCAGATCTTTTGTTCATAGAGTTACTATGAGTCGTCCTTGACTCAACGGCACCTAACAACAACAATCCTGATCCATCCCAATTATCTCTTGCACTTAAGCCCATTGCTGTAGTCACTGTGTCAACTTTGTCTCAATGAAGGATGTCCTTTCCTTCACTGGTCCTCTCCTTTTCTAAACATGATGTTTTTTTACAAGGATTGGTCCCTCTTGATAAAACGCCCAGATCATGTGAGACAAAGTCCTCTACATACATATCAAGGCTGCATGAGAAGATGATGTTTTTGACTCACTTAAGTTTATTGTCAAAGCCACTGAATAGTGAGCATATTCTGCCCCTACTTAAAGAGTTGAAAGTGTTTTACTTAATTTCTCTGATGCTTTAAGCTAAACCTAGGTGATGAGAGCTGACTCCAGTGTGTGTCAGAGGAAAGCTCTGCTCTGTAGGGCTCAGTGGCTGATTTCTGAGAAGATTGCCAAGTCTTGCTCTCAAGGTGTTTCTGAACTTTCAACTTGTAGGTTAGCAGATAAGCACATTAACTATTGTACTAGCCTCCTGGCTAGTGCTAAATGCCTCCTGGCTGCACAGAGTGAATGAGGGCCACCTACAAAGGAAAGCAGGATTACAAGACAGAAACTACAGCATTGATGGCCCTTCTTCCTCCAACCATGTTTGAAATGAGGTTCACCTTTGATCTTGTCAGTTACATAGGGTAATATATGTTCTTTTTTGCTTAAGTTGAGCCAGCTTTCTGTCACTGGCATCCGAAAGTGTTCCAATACTAATTTTTATTTTCGTACCATTCAGATTCCTGGAATAGTCATTAATAGGATATTGGTTAAGAACATTTTGAAACAAACAAACAATGGAATGTTTGTTTTTTTAGAAAGGTACAAATGTAGGTCCATATTAACAAACAGGAACTCATGATGTATTGCTGTTGTTTTTGTTATGTGCTGTCTAGTTAACTACTACTCGTAGTGACCCAACACGACAGCTCTGAACTCAGCTTTATCCGGAGCCAGTCTCACTGCCTCTGACACCTACCATCATTACACTAGTTATTGTGTCAATCCATTTCATCCAAGGTCTTTCTCTCCTGTTCTGTCTCTTGACCCTTCCAAGCATGATGTCCTTCTCTAAAGACTGGTCACTTCTGGCTATATATGTGAGACGGAGTCTCAAAATCTTTGCCTCCAGTGTAAAATGGTGCAACCCCTGTGGAAAGCAGTATGGCGCTTTCTCAAAAAGTTGCAAATAGAGATACCATTTGACCCAGCAATTCCACT
>NW_006399882.1:7211746-7232075 GCF_000299155.1 Elephantulus edwardii | reverse complement strand
CCCAACAAAACCAAACAACTTAAAATCACAAATGGAAAATGAAAATGAGAGAAGAACCTAAGAGGGTAGAATTGCATACTTGTGTGTGAGTATATGTGTTTGCATTGCCAATTGTCCAGGAGAAAACAGACCCAAATATTAAAAGCATTTAGCTCTTGGTTACTTGATGGCTTAATTAAATGTTGCCTTTTCACATACTCATTTAGAAAACTTTCTTTGGGGGAAAATCTTATACTATTACTATATTATTACTAAAATGATCATTCCATATGCATTTCCTCCTCTCTTTCAAATCTTTCCTGTGGGCAGTAAATTGATCAAGATGCACAATAAGGAAGAGGAAGAATTATCAGAGAGTAAACACCTTTGGTAACAAAATTCTACATTCTTTATCCATCTACCATATTGAAATTATCCTGTTTTTACAGAATTAATGGAAGATGCAAGAAATACAAATATCTGACACTCTCTCCCCCCACAAAAAGGACATTTCCTGCTCTCTAGAAAATGAATAATATTATCAGGTGTGTTTGTAGAATTATGCAGGATGACATTTGAGACAATCAAAGTTTTAAACAGCTGAACCATTTGGGAAATTTTAGGAGATTCTCATTATAAGTGCACAGATTTCTTTAGGCAGGGTGCCTCAGACCTGCCTGACATCTAGTTCCAAACTGAGTTATCAGCATCCTGTTGTCCCATGGGATGAACCTGAACATTAAGAGAATTTAAACCCTCTCTCTGGAGTTTCTTCTCTAGCATACAAAAAGAATAGTTTATGTGTCATGTTTTGAAGGGTCACAAAAAAGGAACATTTTATCTATTCTTGTTTAGTTGAAAGTATTAAAAGGAAGAATACTACAGGCAGAGAAAATCATCCACCTGCCTGACTGATGAGGGAAAAAAAACGTTATCAGGAATCATAAAAAAAGGCTTCTGGAGGCTGGCTATCAAAACCTGCCTATGCCAGCCACTTTCTGCCTTGAACTGCCGGGCTACATCTCCTCAGCCTCTTCTTCAAATCACCAGCTTGGAGTCCCTTACATAACGTATACAAAGTTTTCAAATTCTTCTCTTTAATGTATGTCTTTTGTTGGCATTCTTAAGAAATGGCAAAATAACAATTTCATTTCCTTCCTTACCTCACAGCTGAACAATTTAGTCCCATCCTCACATTTGCAGAAAAATGAGCAAAACCACCACTTCAAACAGCCATTTTAATCAGAACTGGAAAATATTGGAAGCTGTCAGTTCTTCTGGCAGTTCTCCAACAGAAATGCACATTTCATATTTGAGGTTCTCATTTCTTTTTTTTTATTTTCCTCCCCGACCTTCCAAGTGGAACTACGAAATGAAAACAAGATTTTAATTTGTTGAACATTTGTTGGTTGTCATAGTTAATTCCTCATCTAAATCCACTATGTTTATTAAGTCTGTTAGTGAGATGCTTATTCGATGACAGGAGAAGCACACTGGCCACTTCACCTGTGCCGTAACCCATAGGTCACCATACACTGAAGCAGTGTTTGCAAATTAATCCTCTTTACATTCCAGGGAATTCTTTGATCTCCAGAGCCCACAGATGGGGAACAGGAGATTGGATTCCTGAGTGCAATACTGTATTCTTTCAGATTAAAGGGAAGATACAAAGGAGGTGACTTAATTACTGTGCACATACTTTGTGGCAAACTTGCGAGTCCAGATGCTCTCCATGAAGACGCTAAAGGCAGATGCCCACATTCTAGGAGTGGAATTGCTGGGTCAAACAGTATTTCTATTTCCAACTTTTTGAGAAACCACCAGACTGCTTTCCATAGTGGTTGTACCATTTTACATTTCCACCAGCAGTGAATAAGAGTTCTGATCTCTCCACAACCCTGCCACCATGTGTTGTTTGCTGCTCTGTTGAACTTTGCCATTGTTGCTGGGGTGAGATGGTTATCTCATAGCTGTGTTATTTTTTGTTTTTTTCTCTCATAGCTGTTTTGATTTGCATCTCTCTAACAGGGATTTTGCACATTTCTTCATGTGTCTGTTTTCCATCTGTCTGAATGTCCTTTTTGGTGAAGTGCCTGTTCACAGCCTGTGCCTATTTTGTGATTGGATTGTTTACATTTTTCTTATCGAGGTTCTGGAGTATTTTATAAATTTTAGATATAACCCTAAAGAAACCAGTGTTGCTACCTAAACAAATGTATGCACACCTATGTTTATTGCTGCATTATTCACAATAGCAAAGAGATGGAAGCAATCCAAGTGCCCATTAACAAATGAATGCATAGAAAAGGATGGTATAATAGTGTGCAACACTAAAAAATAAGAACTAATAAAATATTACACGATAGTGGTGAACCTGAAGAATATCATGCTGAGTGAAATAATCTCAGTCACAAAGGGACAAATACTGCATAATGTCACCGTTATAACACAGGATGGACATGGGGGTTGGGGAGAAACTGAGAAAAGAGGTGATAAATAATGAACACTGCATTGGAACAGATGTAGGAAAGAATTGTTCCAAAGGAATATATGATTAGGCACTATCAGAGTCCTGAATAAGAGGTGCATAGCAAAGAGGACTGGGGTGGGGGATAGGGAAGGAAAAAATTATGCAACGACAAGTGAATTTTTTAAAAAAGATAACTGGGGGAGGTAGGGAGGAAAATGTGCAACAATGAATGAATGAAAATCCAACTTTTCTGTAAACTTGCGTTAAAAATCACAATGAAAAAGGGAAAAAAAATTGTGATCCACACAGTCAAATCTTTGCATAGTCAATGAAACACAGATATACATTCCTCTAGTACTCTCTACTTTCAGTCAAGATCCATCTCACACTGGCAATGATGTCCCTAGTGCCACAGCTTCTTCTAAACCCAGTTTGCACTCCTGGCAGTTCTTTGCCAATGTTTTTGGATAATCTTCAATAGAATTTTGCTTACATGTGATATTAATGATATTATTTAATAATTTTCACTCTCTGTTGGGTCACCTTTTTTTCGGAAAGAGTATATATATATATATATATATATATATCTCTTCTGGTCAAAAAAAAAGAAGCCCACAAACTACACTGTCATAAGTGAAATGGTCCTTGGCATGGACTTTACCACCTCTGAGCTCGGTGACCTGAGCAACTTTCTGGACTGCTCTTCATTATTCTCAATAGCAAAATCAGTGTTATAGTTTCCTAGTGCTGCTGTAACAGAAACACCACAAGTGGGTGGCTCTTTAAAACAACAGAGACTTACTTCTTTGCACTTCTGGAGGCTATATAGCAAGTAATTGAAATGATCATGGCTTGGATCAGGTGCACCTTAGTCTTAAAAATGGCATCTTTGAGGGGAGCTCTAGTGGCAAGAAGCTGCACTGCAATCCCAGAGGTGCATGGTTCAAATCCACCAGATGCTCTGCTGAGAAAGGAGGGACAATCTCCTCCTGTACCAGTCAGATCTGATTTGACGGTACACACACACACAAAATAATAAAATAATAATAATAAAAAATATCAGTTTTTAAAAATGGCATCTTTGGTAAAACAATGAAAGAATTTTTCTTCTACTTTTCCAAGAGGGGAGTGTACTTGGGGGGAGGGTTGGGAGGGGAGAAACGTGCAACAATGAACGAATGGAAATCCAAAATCTCTGTACATTTTCATTGAAATTGATAATAAATTTTTTTAAAAAAGAAGAAAATGGCATCTTTGCTCTTTAGCACTTTGGAACAGTTCTTGACAGCTGATTTTCCAATGCAACAAATACATTTTGATTTCTTGACGGCTAGTGCCAAGGGGTTGATTTTGGATCCAAGAAAGATGAAATAGTTGACAATTTTAATCTTTTCTCCATGTATCATGGTGTTGCTTATTGGCCTAGTGATGAGAATTTTCTTCCCCTTAATGTCGAGATGTGCTAAAAATTGAAGACTATAATATTTCCTTCTTCAGCAAAGTTGTATCATCTGCATAACGCCAAGTTATTGATAAGACTTCCTCTGATCTTGATGATACATTCTTCTTTATAAAGTCAGTTTCTTTTCTTCTTTCTTAAATTTTATTTTATTCATTTTAATGAACATTTACAGAGATTTTGGATTTCCATTCATTCATTGTTGCACTCTTCTCTCTGCCCACCCTTCCCCCCAGTTCGCTCCTCTCTTTGAAAAGTAAAACTCTTTCACTGGTGTACAATCCCCCAGCAACCCCCTGTACCCCACCACCCAAAGTCCAGATTAGCTCAGCATACAGACCTGACACACATTTTTCTTCATTTTTAAACCATGCTGTGTTTCATTGTTCTGGATGGACAACATTCTCTTGGTCTAGGTGTAGATTTCAATTTCTTGTTATGCATCAGAAAACTGGACAATAACTAAGGATAACAGAAGAATAATCAATACCTTTGAGCTGTCATGCTGGAGAAAAATTCTGACTCAAAGGCACACAACAACAACAACATGAGTAATTGATAGTCTGTTCCACAGTCAACACCTGGCCTGGTTTGGATTGCTGATATTGAGCTTCTCCAATTATTCTTTCTACAGAGGTAAGTCAGTCTGATTCCTGTGCAGTCCATCAGATAAGATCCATGCATACAGTCACTGTTTCCTTAAAAAAAAAAAAAGTACAACAATAACAAGATTTTAAAAAGATGAGAGTCTCTTCCTGCTAAAATTAAAAAAAGATGGGCAGTTCCCTGTCATTAAAATTTACAGCTTGAACTGGGGTGGTGGAGGGGAGAGGGGGTGGGCGGGGAGAAAAGTGCAACAGTGAATGAATGGAAATCCAAAATCTCTGTAAATGTCCATTAAAATGAATTTTTAAAAAGATATAGAAAATTAAAAAAAAAATTTACAGCCTGAGGGAGCTCTGGTGGCCTCATGGCAAGAATCTGTGCTACAGTCCAGAAGGCACGTGGTTCGAATCCACCATATGTTCTGCTGGAGAAGGTGGGGCAATCTCCTCCTGTACCAGTCCGATCCAATTTGATCACACACACACACACACACACACACACACACACACACAGAGAGAGAGAGAAAATTAGATAAATAAAATTTACAGCCTAGCACCTTAACAAGAAAAAGGTAAACAACTCTATTACAAAATGGGCACAAGATATGAATAGACACTTGAACAAAGAAGAAATTAGATGGTCAACAAACACATGAAGAAATGTTTAAAATCTGAAGCTATCAGAAAGTTGCAAATTGAAACAACAGTGAGAGATCATCTTACCCCAGCAACAGTAGCAAAGTGTGGAGAGACTGGAACTCTCATTCACTGTTGACGGGAATGTAAAATGGTACAGCCACTATGGAAGGCAGTCTTGTACTATCTCAAAAAGTTGGAAATAAAAACCATTTGATCTAGCTCTCTTACTACTGGGAATATGCCCTAAAGAAAGAAGACTAAGAGCCATGACTCAAACAGATGTGTGCACACCCATGTTTACTGTTGTGTTATTTGTAATAGCCAGGAGATGGAAGCAGCCCAACTGCCTGTCAACAAATGAATGGCTAGAAAAAATAAGGAATATTATGCAGCACTGAAAAACAATGGAGTTATAAAACATTACACGACATGGATGAGTTTGGAAGACATTATGTTGAGTGAAAAATCTGTGTCAAAAAAAGACAAATACTGCATAAGAGCATAGTTATAAAACAGGATTGATATGGGTGGGGGTAGTAAAAGAGAAGATAGTGGACATTGAACTGTAACAAATGAATGAAAGGATTTTCCAAAAGGAATGTATGACAGTTAACAATCAGGAACAAGAATTTCATTAAAAAGTGAATTGGGATGGGGGAAAGGAAGGAGAAGGAGGAAAAAGTGCATCAACAAATGAATGAAAACTCACTCAGCTTGTAAGCTTTCATTAAAATCATACTTTAAAAAATATACAGCTTATGCACACCCCTGTTTATTGCTGCTCTGTTCACAATAGCAGAGAGTTGGAAACAATCCAAGTGCTCATCAACAAACGAATGGATAGAGAAGCTGTGGTATACTCACACAATGGAATACTATGCTGCATTGAAAATCAAGGAACTCATGAAGAAGTATACAAAACGGGTGATCCTGGAGGACATTATGCTGAGTGAAATATCTGCCACAAAAGGACAAATTCTGCATAGTGCCACTGTTGTAAAATGTGATGACATCGGGGTTGGGGTGAACCTAAGGAAAAAAGGGGATAATGTATACTGCATTGAAACAGACAAGGGAGAGAACTGTTTAAAGGGAATATATGATTGGATATTATTTTCATGACAATATTCTAGAAAAAGAAATGCATAGTAAAGTGGACTGTGGTGGGGGGGGAGATTGTATAACAATGAAAGAGTTGTTTTTTTTTTTCTTTTCAAAGAGAAAAGCCAACTGGAGGGGATGGGTCGGCAGGGAGGAAAACGTGCAACAACGAATGAATGGGAAAAAAATTAAATGGAAAGAAAATGCTGTAAAAAATATGTTGCATTAAAAAATATTTTCAAAATACTGTACAGGTTAGGAAACTCAGGGGAGGGTCTGTCTTCATGAGTCAGCATCAACTAAGTTAAGTTTCCTTCTTGCAGACCCTGGGTGGTGCAGTGCAGCCCTTGGCTACTATGAGGTTGGCGGTTTGAATTCACTCAGAAGCAGGCAGCTAAGCAGAAAGTTCTAGAGATCTGCTCCAAAAGGTCACCACCTTGAAAACTCCCTGGAGCACAGTACTATTTTGAAACACATGATTGTCATGAGTTAGAAACTACTTGAGGGCAGGTGGTGACTGCTAAGGTGCTGGTTTAAGATCAGTAGCCATCAGTAGACTCACCCATTGACTTACTCATGGCCAAGGAGTCAGAGTGACTCACCTCTGACCCTCCAGCAGGTTCGCCACCCCCACCAGGCTGTAAATTGCATGGGAGACTGTCATCCTTTCTCTCACAAAGCAGCTGCCTTTGTGTTGTTGACAAGTCAACTCTTTACCCACTGGCCACCAGAGCTCACAGCAAACAGTGAACACAACTGCCAAATTTCCTACATTTCTAGAGCTTACACTTAAAGGGAGAAGAACTATAGTTTTATTGTCATAAAAGATAAGTGAAACAAATATTACTTAGTTCAGTGATTCGTGGGCCTCAATGTTGAGAGCCAGCACCTCTTGAAGGGAACCTTAAAAAGCCAGATGAGAGAGTCCATTTCTAAGGTCTTGTCCACAGGGCTTTGACCCAAAGGTTTGAGATAAACCAACTGCTTCTGAGAAAACCAACCAACCATCCAATCAACCCGCTGCAGTGGACACATGGCGGGTGGAACTGCCCCACGGAGTTTTCTTGGACATAATCCTCATGGAAGGAGACCATCTAGCCCTTCTCAGCCACCCCGGATGAGTATGAGCCACTGACTTCTAGGCTGCAAGGAAAGCACAAATTATTTGCGCCACCAGGGAACACATTCTGATACTAGAGATGAGGGAAAGAAAGGCCTTGGCAACTTGGCCACTTCTTTCTGAAAAGAGCCCTGGTGGTGTGGTAGGGTTAAGTGTTGGGCTACTCACCAAAAGTCTGGCTCTTGGAAGTTACCTGCTGCTCTTCATGCCAATGTTAAATTCATAGCTTTGGAACCCAGATGTAGGGTCACCCTGAATTGGAACCAATTATGTTTTTGAGTTTTTTTATGGAAGCAAAAGTTGGGGGTGAATTGCTTTGTTTTTTTAATGTTAAAGAGAAAAGTAAAAATCAAAACTGTTTATTGCTACTTAGTATGTAGTTATTTCCAACATAGAAGCATTTTTTTTTCATATTGTTGTTGTTACGTGCTGTCGAGTTGCTTGCAACTCATAGCAACCCTAACGCACAACAGCCCTGAAATCTGCTCTATCCTGTGTTGACACACCTACCCTCATTATTCCAGTCACTGTATCAATCAATCTCATCAATGGTCTCCCTCTCTTTCTCCGTCTCTCCACCCTTCCAAGTATGATGTCCCTCTCTAAGGACTGGTACCTCTTTGCAACATGCCAAAAGTATGTCAGATAACAAACCAGTTGCCTGCTCAAGGGAGCCTCATGAGTGTTTCTCTTAAAACACTCACACTCACACTCTAGCCTCACAGGGTTTCTAACTTAGGGAAACACATCACCACACTTGTCTTCTGATGTGTCTTCGGAGACACTTGAACATCTAACCTTTAGGCTAACTAACTGCCTAGTGTATGACTGTTATCACTCAGGGACTACAAGCTTAGAGGAGAATAATTAAAAAATGCTTTAAAAATATTAAAATGTCTGCTGATGGGGTTTTTAAAAAAGTTCTAGAAAATGGATGAATTATCATCACTTAACCGGAGGACAGTACACCACTTAGGTATTCCATGTTCCCAGGAACTTCTCAGGCTGTTGTAGTTGGGAATCTCCGGCTAGGAACCCAGCCTGACAATCAAAAGGCACCTAGAAGAAGCCTTAACATTAAACCAAGTGGACAGAAGAAAAAAAGTTTACGTTGAAATCATCAGTACGTAATAAAATAGTATCGTGTGCTTTTAAGAAAAAGTCTGGTATTGTAATCTCGTCAAACAGGGTAGAAAATGGAGGCTCTGAGAGGTGTTCTGCTTGTTCAAGGTCACACGGAGAGGGACTGTGCAAACTTTAACAACCTGGAACCCTCCAGCATACCACTCTTTCAGAGTCCCTTCAACTCACCTCCTTTGGAATGTCTAACAGAGTAGAGATAAAAAAGCAACTTATAAATCATTAACAGGAGAGACAAGCCACTTGGGAGCGTCTTTACCGCCCAGACCGATGAGGGCAGTATTTGGATAGGGCAGCGTTCCGGGTGAGGGGGTGTTTTCTGTCTGCGCGGCTGAGTTCTTCTCTGGGACTGCGCGCCCTGTCCCCGCCCCGAGGCGGTGCCGGAGTGGCCCCGACCCCGGGGCTGCGGATTCCGAGAGGTGGCGGCCGCACCCTCGGTTCTGCTCTCTGGTCCCCGCAGTTCTCCGACCGGTGGCGATCATTATCTCCTGGCCTCGGGGCCGGTCCTAAGGTTTCTTGGCTTCGCCAGGAATTTGAGCCCAGGGCAGAGGACTCCAGAAACCTTTTCTGGAAGGACAGTTGAAAAATCAGATCCCACTTAACAGAGAGCTGGAGATGGAGCCCTCAGACTCGTTTGGCTTAGGCCCCCTAGAATTATCGTTCGCGTCTTACAAAGTTGGTTCTGAAGTTTCGAGGCGCGCGAGTGCGTGCGCCCACGGGGCGAAGGTCACAGGGGTCCTAGTTTGGTGGCCCTGGGGCCCTGCAGTCCTTTGCCCAGCACCGCAAAGATACCGGCAACCTCCTTCCAGCACGCAGAGCCAGGGGCGCACGGCCGGCTGGGACCGGAGCGCGCGCGCCTCCCGGCGGGTCTCTGAAGCTGGGGGGCCACCAGCAGCGTGCAGGATAGGTGGCCGACAGTGTGGCCCAACGTGGTGGGAGGCTCAGGGCCGGCAAGAGAACGTGCGCGTGAGCCAGAATGGGAAGCCTCCCCAACCCCCACCTGTTTGAAAAATCCCAAAGTCAGATTGATCACGTTTCAAAAGTTGCAAACAGTTGAACACTTTCTTTTCCCAAAAAAATGACTTACAGGGCCGCCCGCCACCGAAAGAAAAGGAGTGTGCGAGGGGTGTGTGTTTGGAAAGGGGGTGTAAATAGCGCCGACTGGAGAACGGTTTTAGGACCCAAAGGGAAGCTCATTGGAATCTCGCTCCCCTGGAAGGAGGGGTTGGGCGGGCCAGACAGCAGGCGGCCGCTGGGCGCATGCGCGCGCGTCTCCTCTCGCCGGCCGCTGCGCTTCGCGGCGCGGAATAGAATGAAATGTAACAAAACAAGCCGTGCCTTTGTATCTGCTTAAAGGGGCCGCGCGCCACTTCCCTCCTGACCCCCCCCCCCCCCCCCGCTCCGCTGCCGCGTCTCCAGGGCTCCAAGCAACTGTGCTGGAAGGGCTTCCCTCACTCTTGGGAACAGCCCGCCAGCAAGAAAGACGAGCCGGGAGGGAGGCAAAGAGGAGGCGCCGTATTTCCAAGAGGCAAGAAAGAAAGGAAGGAAGGAAAAAAAAAAAAAAAATACCCCAAGCGGCGCAGAGTGGACTCTCGTCCGGGAGAGCACTCGGCGCCGGAACGTGGACCGAGAGGCACCGGAATGCAAACAAAGCTCGCGGGCGCCGGTGCGGGGCTCGAGGCAAAGCCCGGAAAGTTTGTTTCGTGATGGCTTGAGTGCGAGTGCGCGCAGGGAGCGAGGCTGCCAGGTTCCCCCCTCCGGTGGCGGTACCAGGGAGGTGATGGCTCTCCTATGAGCCCGTGGAGGCTCGGGGGCTCTTGCTGGGGGGCACCTGTCTCTCACTTCAGCTTCTGTTTTTGGACGAGTACCTCATCATGTTGAAAGTGATCCAGAAGAAGAATCACTGGACTAGCAGGGTTCACGAATGCACTGTGAGGCGGGGGCCCCAGGGCGAGCTGGGGGTGGTGGTGCTGGGGGGCGCGGAGAACGGGGAGTTTCCTTATGTCGGAGCGGCGGCGGCCGAGGCGGCGGGGCTTCCCGGCGAGGCCCCGAGGCTGGGCGAAGGGGAGCTGCTTCTTGAGGTGCAGGGCATCCGGGTGGCCGGCTTGCCCCGCTATGACGTGTTGGGAGTCATCGACAGCTGCAAGGAGGCCGTCACCTTCAAAGCCGTCAGACAAGGTAAAACGGGGTGCGCCTCTGGGGCGCCCCAGAAAACTGCGCGGCCTGCGGGGTGTCTCCTTAACCTTGAGTTCCCGCTTTCTTCCTCTCAGAGCAACCAAAAGGGGACACTGAAGCCGTCTGCCCTTGTCGCAGAGATGTACACAAAAGTTGTTGCGCGGTTGTAGTTGTTTGCCCACCTGCGTTTGGAAGTGGGGGGGGGAGGGGTCTGTGTGCGCGCAGGGCATTGGGAGACGTAGCCCAGGCTTGGTTTGCGGGCCGGTTCTCTCGGCCGCCAAGGGCGGCGCAGACTCGCCTGCTGGAAGAGTTGGGGAACTGAGGCAGGGGCGAAGGTGGAACCCTCTCCAGTTCCCTGGGGAAGGGATGCAGCGCGCAGCTGCTGACGTGCTATGCCACTTGTCTGTTTTCAGACCTGAAAAGTGGGCTGGAGGGAAGGAAGGATCCTCCTTTCCCTGGATCCCCTCCGCCAGAAAATCTGCTTCACCACCACGCAACCCCTCTGAACCGAGTGGGCTGTCACCGCCTGGCGGCTCCACAGCCTGAAGGTCCTGTGTTCGCTCACCGGATGACGCATGTGGCCCAGCACCGGGCGGGAGGAGGGTATTTTGCGCTTGGCGGAAATCTAGTCCAAATTTACGCCGTCGTCGTCAGCACCTTATGATAATAGCTACCGTTTTCATCCATGCTTATTGACTGCTGCGCGTTGGGCGCCACTTGCACGATTTCATTCTGATTCACAATTCTGAGTTGTTCTTAAACCTCATTTCAGACATAAGCCTGAAGTGAAGTGGCTTGCCCAAGGTTACACTTCTCCCCAAAGCCGGTGTTAAGCAGTACAGCTTTCAGTATTGAGGAGTGGTTTGGGGGTGAGGGCCCTCAGGGGCCGTGTCTGTGAGTGGACCCCAGTGCTTCCCCAGAAAAAAATCTGTTTTGGAGGGGTCCGTCCCCTCAAGGATGGAAGTTGCACTTGGTTAGAGTGGGTCCTTACATCTTGTCTGGCCAGTAAGTAGCCAGCCCAACTTCAGCCCAGTAGAGAAGCCGGGAGCCCCTTACAGGCATCCCGGTGTGACCAAACACCATGACGCATTTCTCTCCCTGTAAAGGCCCGAGGAGGTGGCAGAGTTGAGCATGCTGAAAAGTTCCCACATGTGCCTGCCTGCGGACAGCAGCTGGAGGAATGTGTCAGAGAAAAAGAGAGCAGGGCTGAGCTTCTCTTGGAAACAGGCTTGCCCCAGATGAAAGGGGAAGGTGTTCGGAGGAGGGGGTCGAGGAGCACTAGGCCTTTTGGCAGCTTTGAGGGCCCAGCGATTGACACCAAGCTAGGGAAAGCTTTGGCTGTTTGTGTCCTCACCTCCACTTGGACAGCCCCTCCAAGAAGCCCTCCAGGGTCCTGCCAGGACCCGCAGGCCCGTTTAATGTACCCTGTGGCTTTTAACTTAGAGATAAGAGTTAGGTCCCTCCCATCGTCGCCCAGGTGGTAAGTACACTCCAGGGAGAGACTGCTTCATTCCTTGCCTTCTCCCAGCCTTTGCTTCAAGAGTCACCCCTTATGAGCACATTTCCTCCTCTCGAAAATAAATGGCTTTCTTTTGGGTCTTATGTAAGCTGGTATATAGAAAGTACACCTGACAAATCCTAAGTGCTGGGTTGGAGTTGGAGCCCTCAGTTGTTTTTAAAGTTAGTGTTTGATGTCTGGGACTTGGATTACACATCAGGACTTGTTACAGTTGTAGAGGATGTTTGATAGGAATGGCCACAGGTCAGGGCTGTTTTGGAGAAGGCATGGGGGAAGAGCAGGCAAGGGTACCTGCTCACCTAGTGGGGTATCTGATGGGCTCCTGCGGACTTGGTTTCAGTGTACAGATGCTGCGTGTAGCTGGTCTCCCCCTTTTCCACTTGTGGTCAAACAGCCAAGAGACATCATCCCAGGGCTGCCTCATTATGAAGTTTAGGAAGGTAACCATGTGGGTTTGGAACTGAGTTCACTGGGAGGATCATAAATGTTCTCTCTCTCTCTGTTTGTGTGTGTGTGTGTGTGTGTGTGTGTGTGTAAGTCAGCCTATTCTTTTTTTAAAAATTTATTGATTTGAATATGCATTGTGTTTCATTCACGTACCTTGTGTTTTACACAATCCTTCATATGCATTATATTTTGTATGAATAATTACCATTGCTCTATGCCTAATGGAAATACTGCTGTGGCAGATCTTAAAGGGCCTGAAATTCATTCTAGTGTCAAAAAGTACTAACCAAATCCCAACATCAAGCCTGCTGTACTGGAGTTGACTCCAACTCCTCTGACTCTGGGGGAGTGAGCTGAACTGTCTGCCTTTCCAGGAGCAGACTGCAATGTTTCTCTCCTGCAACATTTGGTGACTTTGAACCTCCAGACTTGGTGAGAACCCTTAACCACAGTGCCATCAGAGCTCCTTGGAAACTACTGCTTCACATAACACAGAGTCAATAGATTTTTCTAAGGAGCTCAGGTGGCCTAGTGGCAAGGAGTTGCACTGCAATCTCACAGGCATGCTGTTCGAGGCCACCAGCTGCTCCTCCGGAGAAAGATGGGCAGTCTTCGCCCATGCAATTAATTGTTTCTGAAAACCCACCAGAGGGTCAGCTATGAGTTGATTCTGATTTCACGGTACACAACAACAACAACTAGCTTTTCTGACTTCTTCGTTACCAGTCAAGATGGCACTGGAAATTGTTTCACAAGTCTTGTTTTTCCTCTTTCATATGATATAAATTACATGACAGACTCGTCCTCGCTGTGTCTTCATTACTGTGTCTTAATCATGGCAGGCACGCTTGTACTTGGCATGTGGCAAAGAAGGATGTTATTTCTGTATTGTCTCCACTTGGACTTAGCCACTGACAGCTCTGCGGCTCCCTCTGGGTGCTGCCTCCATGGAAATGTCATGGTCTTCTGTGGGAGAAGATTCTGCTGTTTCTATTTCATGGCAGCTCTCTGGAAAGATGTGTGGACCCAAATAGTCTGTAGCAAATGGCATTACAATCAAGACTGGACTGTGGAGGAAACAATCTAAATGGGTCTGGTGGGTTGGAGCTGGTTGGTTTTAAATGGAGAAGAGTGTCCTTTTTCAGAAGGCGCATAAACTAGGTCTGAATATTTATATACTCTATTGACGTATCATTAACTTACAGCGGAACACACGGACTGTGTTATTTCATTCTGTGTGTGGATTGTTGAGTTGATGAATGCTGCCACTCACCCACATGCTCAACATACGGAGCTGTTTCTTCATTGAGAGGCCCCTTCCCTCTCAGTTCCAACCTTCTTGGCCCCACACCTGTCAGGAGGATGCAACTGCGCTTTCTTTCATAAGAACATAAATGAGATAATATAGAATATACTCTTCAGTGTCTGCTCTTTTGCTCAACAAAGTGTTACAGAGATTTTTCCATGTTGCATGTATCATTTCTTTGTTCTTGTAAAATATTGTGTAATATTCCATTGCACAGATCAGCTGTTTCTTTATCCATTTGCTTATTCATGGACATTGGAGCCTTGGTTGATATGAATTATAGTTGGAAATGTTTTAGTTGCTGTACTTCTTTGCCAATTTTTGGTCTTTATTTTGAATGTTATTCTGGTAGATGTATGTGGAAGGAAACAAGAAACCTTGATATAAGTTGTAGCAAGTATTTATTTTGCCTTTACCTTGGAATTAGGAAGTTCTGGGTGAGGAGTTGTGCAGCCAACCCCCAAACAAGCAGTTTGGTCCATCAGCTGCTCTGCAGGAGAAAGAAGGGCATTCTCCTCCCGTGCAGTTCACCACCTGAAACCCCCGGGAGAGTCAGCTGTGGGATGGCTCCTACTCATTGGCTGTGAGTTGATTGGTTGTGGTGTTTGTTTTTGGGTTCCCCCTCCAATGTTCTAGAATGAAGGAACCTTGGTAGCATAGTTGAGCTGCTAACTGGGAAGTCACGGGTTTGAATCCACCAGGTGCTCAATGGGGGAATCATGGGCAATATCTTCTGGTGAAGATTTACAGCCTTGGAAATGCAGTTGACTCCGCACATAGGTTTGGTGTTGCGTTTTGCTATAGAATGTATTAGGTCCTTTGCTAAACAAGTGTTTTCAGGCTATTGTTAAATGCTGCTGAGTAGATTTGGACCCACATTGGCCCCTTGTGATGGAGTGAACTGTTTCCATGGGGTATTTATTCTTAGCTGGAATCCTTCTAGATGCAGCTTGTCCAGTCGTCTGTGGAGTTGCTAGGTCTTTTGTTCACAGTGGAGTTTTTAGCCCCTGTACGAGCAACTCTCTGTTCTTCATCTCACACACTGGTGATGGAGGTTCAGGGAGTTCGGGTAATTTCCTCAGGGGTCCTGTGACAGATGGAGGAGGTAGAGCTGGAATCCACTTTTCTGATGGCAAATCCGTGCTCGCTACTCCTAGGACAGTGGTCCACAGGTGCGGTTCCCCAGGCCAGCGGCTTTAGTTTCACCTGTTTCTAACTTGTTAGGAATGGAGACACCTGGGCCCCATCTCAGCTCTGGAGGGTGGAATGAAATTAGGGGTCTGCCTTGACCAAGCCTTCAGGGTAAGCCGGGACTTGTTCAGCTTTGATACCTCTCTTCTGGAGAGTGGACTGGAGGTGTGAGTAATGCATTGAACGAGATGAGTGACCGGGGGTGAGAACACACAGCTCCTGCTGTCACCTCTGCAGGACACCTTTTTTGTGGGCCTTGGCTCTTTCTACCAAAGACATGTGGGTGTGCCTTGCCAAGTCTTTTTTCACTCCAGAAATTCTGTGAGTCCATGAATAACCCAGACAGCTAAGGTTTGAATTGGTGTGTGATTGTGGTTTCCGAAACTGCTGTATTATAGGTCATGCTTACATATTTTTGTGGGTGAATTTTGTGGTTTTACAAATTATGTAGAACCTAAAACTGACCCTCTGCTCTTTTTTTAGATAGGACGGAGACATTGAAGATGACAAAGAACCCATGGCTTCCCTCGCTTCCTCATGAGGGAATCGCTGTTGTTGTTAGGTGCTGTTGAGTATGACCTGTAACGACCTTATGAAAACAGATCTGAATGCTGTCCTGTCCTGTGCCATCCTCACACTTTCTGACACACTAGAGCCCATTGCAGAAGTCATTGTGTCAGTCTGTCTGGGTGAGGCTCTTCCTCTCTTTTGCCAGCTTTCCACCTTCCCAAGTGTGATATACCTTTCCAAGAAATAGGCTCTCCTAGCAACATCCCCGAAGTCTGTGAGATGCAGCTTCATCATCTTTGCCTCTGAGGAGCAGCACTCTGGCTGCACTTTTTCCAAGACATACTTGTTTATTCTTTTGGCAGTCCATGGGATATTCAGTACTCGTCTGTAATATCACAGTTCAAAGGCATCAATTCTTCTTTTGTCATCCTTATTCATTGTCCAGCTCTCATATGCGTAGCAAATGATTGAAAAGACCATGGCCTTAATCAGGCACACCTTCGTACTTAAACTGACTTCATTGCTCCTCGATAATTTGGAGAGGTCCTTGATCAGAGACTTTCCTCAGTGCAATACCTTTTCTGATCTCCTGATTTCTGGTACCAAATGTGTTGATTGTGGATCCAAGTATGTTGAAATAGTTGAAATTTTTGTTTTCTTGACTTTCAGATGCAATCCATATTGAACACTGCTTTCTTTGCTCTTCTGCAACAATTGCTTCAAGTCCATAGCAACCAAGGTTGTGCCATCTGCATAATGCAGGTTTTTGATAAGCCTTCCCCCGATCCTGATGCCACATTCTTCTTCATAGAGTCCAGCTTCTCAAATAATTTGCTCAACATACAGATTGAATAAGTATAGAGAGATGATACAACCCTAATACACATCTTTCTTAATTTTAAACCATGACTGATTTAAAATTAAGCAAGGTCCCTTGCTCCATTGACACAATGAATGGTCAGTTGATCTTGCATAAGTATTAAATGCTGTGGGATTCCCATTCTTCTCAATGCTAGCCATAATTTGTTATGATCCACATAGTCAAATGCCTTTGAATTGTCAATGAAATATAAATATACATTCTTCTGGTATTCTTTATTTTCAGCCAGGATCCATTCGACATTAGCAGTGATATATTTAGTGCCATGGCTTCTTCTAAATCCTATTGAGCTTCTGACAGTTCCCTGTCTATATACTGTTCTAGCCATTTTTTTGAATGTACACAGTCATTATACTAAAAAGAATGACTGACACTGAACAGTTTTAGGAAGTACCATATGAACAAGAGCCGGTGGGTAATGAAGGAGGAATTTGAAGCTTCACTGAAGGCATTGGCAAAAAAATAATGCTCCAGGAATCGATGGAGTCAGCTGAAATGTTTTAACTCACAGATGCAGCCCTGGATGCGCTTACCAGTGTAGGCAAAGAAACTTGGAGGATAGCTGTCTGGCCAACTAACTACAAGAAATCCATATTTGTTCCCATCCCCAAGAAAGGTGGTCCAGCTGAGTGTGGAAATTATCAAATGAGGGAATATTGACCACCTAAAATTGAATACAGTTTTTTGCCATTTTCTTTTGGTTTTGTTTGCTGTTGTGTTTTTGTTTTAACCATCTGAAATATGTGACAACAGTTCTGTAACCAAGCAGTCCCATTCTTTTAACACACACTGTCTTCTCTGTTTTAATTTCCCTTGGAATCCTGCTTCGGAGTCACTGGGCCTGTTTTCTTGACCTGAAGCCCCTTCCAACTCCTTCTTCTCACATCCACGACCTTTCCCCACCCTCACTTCACCCACCTCGAAGGATTATGAGGTGGGCTCCTCTCCTTAGGATCTCCTCAGGGATCCTTACTGATCACTCCAACTAATCATGTGTTCCTGGTGGGAAGTGGGGGCTTGATTTGGAGCATAATTGGAATTGGGAAGAGATTCATGTCATCAATTCCCCTGTGGTAGGGAGCACCGATCCTACACACAGCTGACCCCATGGGAAATAGCTCCTCGAGGCTGTGTGATCCTGTCACCCTGTTGTGTGTCTTCAGATCCTCATTATAGTGTCACTCTAACTTATGTTTCTTCCCGTGTCTCTCTTTTCTCAGTAGAACGAAAACACGAAACCTGTCTCTTGCTTATCTTCTGTTTTCTAGAAGCAAAATGATTATGTTGGGAACCCTGGTGGCACAGTGGTTAGGTGCTGTACTACTGACAAGGAAGGTGTGAAAACCCACCAGCTGCCCTACAGTATAGAGCTGTGGCCTTCTCCTGTAAAGATTACAGCTTCAGAAAACCAGCAGGTCAGTTCTGCCCCTCCCTGTAGATCTCTGTGAGTGAGGGTGACTCCAGGGCAGTGGGTTTTCAGTCAAATGAAGCCACTGCTGTGGAGTTGATCCTGAAGCTTAATGACCCTCCAGGACAGAGCTGCCTCCTAGGTTTCCAGCCAAAGCTATTAATGTTCAAGGAAGTGCTTGAGACCCACTGCAGTCAAGTTGATGGTAACTCACAGTGACCCTCCATTTGGTTCCCAAGGCTGTAAATCTTTTGTCTGTCTCCCTCTCTTCTTTGGGGTGGCCGGTGGAATCAAACCAATGACCTTTAGATTAGCAGGAAAACACACATACTTCCAGAACAGTTTAATATTAACTGTTGTGCCATCAGAACTTCTTTTCGGTAAAAATATTGTTGTTAAGTGCCGTTGAGTCAGAAGTGACTCATAGCTGACCCTCTAGTAGGTTTTCAGAGGCAATAAATTGCACAGGAGGAGACTGCCCATCTTTCTCTGATAGAGCAGCTGGTTCTTCAGGTTGGCAGAACTGCTAAGCTATAAGGACTCACTTGGGTAAAAATCGTACCTGGCAAAGTGTTTCCTAAGATTGGTTGCTGAAGGGAATGAAGTTTGGTCATATGTCACTTATTCTACTGTTCCTTCCTGGTCATCTGACTAAGTGCAGACTGGGCCATATACGATCTTATCATCTTTCCCTCTGTTCACGTTCTTACTAGGAAGAAAGAAAGGATCTTGATATGTTTGCTTCTCCATCATCAGCTTTTCCAGTCTGTTCCCTCCCTGCCTCTAATAATAGATACGGAGCTATAAGGACGGACAATGCCTAATGAGTTCTAGTCATGTATTTCTACTTCTGACTTCAGCTAGAATTTAGAAAGTGAGTTTCTAAGTGCGAGATTTCAGCTATTCCCAGGCAGGCTTTTTTTTCTCTCATGCTAGTTAGTGTAGGACCTGCTCTGTGTCAACATCCTTAAAAATGACACTTTCCTCCACTTTCTAGCAGCATTGTCCCAGTGTGCAGTTTTCCCTGACCAACAGCAAAAGAAATCTTTGCTACACAAACAGCTTGATTTCGGTTCTCTCTCCCCCCCCCCCCTTACATTGTGCTTTATGTTTATATATCTTTTTTTTAACTTAAACTTTGAAAAATCAATCTCTTTTTGTTCTTAGTGCCAGAAGACCACTCTCTGAGGGATATTTTTAGGTTTGCTGCAGAACACTGCACTGCTTTTATGAAAATATAACGCAAGGACAGGCAACCCAACTTGTCCATTGTTTCTAGCGTCCACCCTTTGCCGTTGGCGGTGTTATTTAAAAAATAGATTAACTTGACCTTATGATGCCATGGTAAAGAGTTGGCTCACTTCGTATGCTGGCATTCATTACCTCAATAGTTTCGGATGGCAGAATTGATGATATTCACCGAAGGGAATCAAGTGGTTTATAAGAAAAAACATTCTGACATTTTCTTACCACTAGGGTTTATGTGAAGGATGTTGCTTTATAAACTATGGTTATTTAATGCAAAACACCAGTCTCTGATGTTCCTGGTTCTTTTCTTGAGTTTGTATATATGTGTAACAGGATATACTGATTTTGTATACACTAAGAATAAAGGCTGTCAAATTCGTTAAAGGCTGACATCCAGGACCTGAAGTAGGTTACTATATTACTGCCTATCTTTATGACATTCCTTTGTGAGGTCGATGACCTTGGAAAGTCCCTGATAAACACTAGAGCTTTGCTGCAGTTCAGTCTTATGGATGTCTGAATCGATAGAGGTCATTTTTGGTGTTTCCACAGCTAAACTTGTCTGGATGACAAGGACAGATCTGCCAATAGACTCCCGAGTAACAGGGTCCAAAGTATTCTGCATGTACACGTTTCATGGACCATCTTTTCTGCAGGCATGTGACAAAATTAGAAAATATAATTTGAGAAATGTCTTATGATTAAATAATAATCTTCTTTTTATATCTAAGTAATTGAAGACTGGGAATTCATTCTTTATAATCATTTCAGTCCCCATGATAGAGTGAAGGCTGGGGTCCTTGTGATGACCAGCCGAGTCCCCATGGGTCCATTTCCTTCTCCCCCTCGGCAGCCTACAAAGAGCCTGGTAGCATATTGGTTAAGTGCTTGGCTTCTGTCCGAAAGATTGTTGGTTCGAACTTGTTCAGTGGCTCCCTTGGAGAAAGAATTATCAACCAGGTCCTGTAACAATTATAGCCTTATGAACTCTGCTGAATGGTTACGTCTTGCGTGGTATCATTGACCCACCTAATAACAGTGACCATGTGGAAATCTCCATCTGGATGTTGGAAATTCTTTCACCCTAACCAACTTCCTAGCCAACTGACTGGAAGAGATCGATATTTGTTCC
>NW_006399882.1:7195771-7210481 GCF_000299155.1 Elephantulus edwardii | reverse complement strand
GGCACAGGACAGAGCGGAGTTTAGGGCTGTTGTACATAGGGTCGCTATGAGTCGCAGGCGACTCGACGGCACATAACAACAACAACAACAACAACAACCAACTTCATGTCTTTCTCTAACATCTTTTTTCTCAATGAGACCATCCTGACGGTATTATTTAAAATTAAAAGTCAGTAGCCACTCCACCATTCTTACTCACCTTCCCTGCTTTATTTTTCTACTTAGTGTGTTCTCCTTCGACTGCTGCTTGACATCAAGTCAGAAATGACTCATGGCTGACACTCCATTGAACTGCGGAGGGAGAGGTGGCCTTTTGTGTTAGAAGCAGCACCAGGGCTGTGTGCTACCAGGGCTCCCTTACACAGTGTGTGGAACCGTTGGAAAAAGTTACCTTTCTGGTTCATCGTCTGTAGAGTGTAGCTCAGAGAGGGCAGAGCTGTTGTTTGTGTTGTTTCCTCACAGTATGGCCAGTACCTACCACTCAGCTCTGATGGTTTAGTGGTAAGAAATTGCACTGCCAACCTAAATAAAGGCTTGTGATTTGAATCCACTAGCTGTTCCTCAGGAGAAAGATAGGCCATCTTTTCAAGTACCATTACTGCCTTTGAAAACTCCCTGGAGGGTCGGCTATGAGTTGGCTGTTACTCCACGGTACACAACAACAAGAAGCATTTGAACGACTACTTGGGTGTCCACTGTGGAATTTACAACTCGAACAGGTCACTGTTGACCTTCCTGCCTCTGAAGATTCTGTTATTTGAAAAACTCTGAAAATGTGCGTAATTAATGATGGATTACTTTCAACTTGATGGCTTTTTAAAGTTGAGCATCTGATGCCTGGGGTAAATCAAGCTTAGCTGATTGCTTCAGGATTATTCTTGAACAGTGAAGCTCTGTGGGCTTGCTCAAATAGGTTTTATTACAGGTTCAGGACAGCATCATGCTTAGTGTGTAAGGAAGCTTACCCTCAACTGTCCTCTGAGAGGACCTTCTGGCATGATCTTCTGCTGGCAGAGACTGTTGCTGTGTCTAGTGTCATGAGAAGTGTTACATAAGAAAATGACACTCACAGCTAAGGTGTCAGCGCACCATTGTTGCAGATGGAGGAATTCGTGTGTGGCTCCCCTTTAATGGGCCACACTTATGTTTCCTGCAATAAGGTTAATCTTCTAGCCCATTAGGAGACAAGAGTCCAGTCTCTATGAATAGTGACATGATGGTGCGATTTTACCCTGAGTGTGACCCGTGTCTCACAATTGTTGTTCTATGCAGTGTTAACAGGGCAGCGATGCTTCTCAGATAATGTTCCAAGACCAGTTTACTGATGTGTTTATATAGGTTTGTAGGTTTTAGAGCCAGGCTTTTTCACATGTTAGCTGCCTCACTGAGGGCCAGTTGCTTTGCTCTTTTGTGCCTGGGTTTCCCCAGTGTAAACCAATCCAGAGCCATCGAGTTGACTCCAACCTCTGGCAGTCCTGAAGGACAGGGGAGAACTACCCAGAGGGATTCTCAGGTGTGAATTTGCACATCATCCGACTGCCACCTCTTTTTTTCTCTGGAGCAAATATTGGGTTTTGACCTGCTTGATGAGGGACTAGGCAAGCTAAGCTTCCAAAGCTTCCATTTTCCTGGTTGGAAAGGAGAAGAATGATAACCTCACAAGGTGGTGTTAGGATTAAATGAGAAAATGTGTGTAAAACACAGACCACTGTGCTCAGCCCATCAGAGTCAAGGGACTCACCTGGGCACCCAGGCAGCTGACACAGGTGAGGGCTCAAACTCCGGCCTGCCTGTCTTCTCAATTCCAGCTGCAGGTTCCCAGGTTAGAAGTACCCTGATTCCATAGTCAGGAAGTGCATGTCCTTTTACTGTGGAAGTCAATATAGAAATATCTAGTCATATCTGCTGCTTCTAGAGTTCATACAACCTTCGTCGTAAGCTGTTCTAGGAGTCTCTGGAGAAACAGAAAGAGTGAAAAATGGAAGTGCTGTATAAAGCCCAGACTCACTGCTGAAGACTTGATTCTGACTGTATCCCAGATTCTATGGTTCAAGCAACAGAAAAAGTGCAGTGTAGAGACACGTATCTCTTCATAGTCTGAAGGCTATACTCTCTTCCCAACTGATAGATTACATTGTATTCTGGAAGGTGATTGTATTACATTACAGTATGGAACAGTACATAGTCTAGAGTTTGTCCAAACCACCAGTACTTATACATAGCCTAGCCAAGTTGACACACAACCTCGCTCAAGGTAACCCTAGCAATTAAAAAAAGGATTCTCAGAGGGTTTAAGGGCCAGAAATCACAGCGTGCTGCTATGTATTTTCATGCAATTCTGTATATTTTCTTTTTCCTTTTCCTTTTGTTTTGTCTGTGATTTTCTTCATCAGTAGTATTAAATCCTCTCTGTAACCTGCTTTTCATACATTATCATGATTGCAAGAGTCACATGAAAAAAATCCAAAAATAACAATAACAACAACAACTCATTGCTGTGAAGTTGGAGTTGACTCACAGCTGACTTTTTAGCAGGTTTTCAGAGACAGTAAATCGCATAGGAAGAAATGGCCCGTCTTTCTCCCATAGAGCAGCTGATGGATTCAAACCGCTAACCTGGAAACACAGCTCTTAACCACACGGCCACCAGAGCTCCCTTTGAGAGTAACGTTAGTGGCCTGTCTGCCTGCATGTCTCTCCTGGATGGTGTGTTTTTGAAGACAACATCTCTGTCTTCGGTTTCTTTGTAATTCTTACCCTCTCTGGGTGCTCAAAAGATATCTGTTGAATCAAATTCCTTTGGGGATAATGTGCAGGCATAATTTAGAAAAAAGGAAAACTCTTGCTTAAGACTTGTTGGCTAGAATGCCTGTGTCTTATTTTTAAGGCATATTAAATATACTTAGCCATATGTCTGACTTATCCGTGATGATTTAAGATGGTTGGCTGCCAGTTGTTGTAGCATTTTGAACTGTAGAGAAAATATTGAATTAATTGTGCTGAAGGTCTTAGAAGGCCTTATTCTGGCCACATGTGTGCAGTGGTTGTGTTCTTGCTTATGTAATGTGGCTCAGAAGGCATCACTGGGCTTCATTTAAATATTCTCCCACCTGGATTCTTGGCCAAGTGTTAGAATTAACATCTGAGAGGGTGAGCATGTTCATTTCCTCCTCCAACTACCAGCCTGTTTAAGTCTGTGTGACTTGGTTAAGAATTCAAAACTCGAGATCAAGTTGTGAAAAAAAATAACTTTCTCTGTTGGTGGAGCATATACATTTTTCTTTTCCTTCCTTTTCTCCTCCTCCCGCCCCCTTTTCTTTTAAGCATAGGTTTCCAGGTTTTAGCTTCTGATCTTTTAGGGGAGAGAAAAAAAAATACGATCCCAGTGTCATACTTAGGTCTGCTTGGGCTTTTCCCTAGGGAAAAGCAATTTTTTCCCCTCCCCCTTCACTTAAAACATATATATGAGAGAGAAAGAGATGAATTTAAAAGTAGACCGTATTCCATTGCCCATGGCCCACCCCCAGAGGAATCCAAATGTTAACACTAGATTTTTGTATTCAGATTTTTTTTGATGCATATGTATGTATGTAGGTTTTTTGGTGGGGAATGTGTTGTGAAGGGTGTTTTGCTTGTAAAAATGGTATTGCACAATACATGCTGTTTACATGATATTTCTTTTTGTGCCTGCTAATATTTTTATGAACTTCTCCCCCCAAACTGCATCTGATCTGCTATACCATTTTCTATGGCTGTGGAATATAACTTTTCCACCTTTGGTTGAAAATGGTTTCATCCATTATGTCACAGTGGAATATACAATTTCCACTGTGATAATATGCATGAAACCATTCTTTCAAGATGAACATTTTGATTGTTTTAAGTTCCTGATTTCCCTGTGGTGTATTGGCAAATCTGCTCACACATAGTGTCTTGAACCTCTTCAGAGGGATGTCTGGAAGGAGAGCTGTTGGCTCTCCTGAGAGTTTTTCAGCTTAGATCTTGGCTGCCTCTGTGTGAGGGTCCTGCAGTTTTGCATTTATAGCAGATGCTACCTAGCACGGGCATGGTTCATTCAGAGTGGGCAGCACAAACTCAAGTTATTTTTCTACCTCTGCTTGATCATGGGTATAGTCCCTTTTACTTGCTCATGTTTATGTGTCTTCTCTACCCATTTCACTAAGAAGCTGTTTTGAAGGACATTACAGAGGGTAAACTGGAAGGACTGACCTTGTCCAAAAAAGAGCAGATTCCACTCAAGTTACCTTTGCTCTCTTGCCACCGTGTTGGAATGTTGGCCTGGTGTTGCCAAGTCTTCCAGGTTTTCAAGCGAACTCAAAGTGTGAATCTTTTTTTTAAAGTGAACTTTTTTTACTTTGAAAATACCAACTCAGAGTTCCTTTAAAAATGTGGGTTTACTAAACAAAACACATCTGGAAGCCATATTTGGTCTTGAGGCCATGAGCTTGCAACCTCTGTTTATGTATTTGTCACTCTCACTTAACGTGTCTCACACTGCGTTTTTCAGGAGCACTAACCACATATCTGACTCCTGTCTGCATTCTCAGGACTCAACATAGTGATGCTCTCAGGATTTGTGGAGGTGAACAGTAAGTTCCAGAAGTGGTCCAGGTTGGCCCTCTAATCAATGTAAGTTCTCTTAAGGCCCAACTTGGAATAGTTCTTTAGTTCTCGTGTTGAAGAGCTTGGGAAGGTTATATATTTTTTTTTTAATTTTTTTTCTACTAGTTTATTTACAAAATTCGAACACAAATTTGAAAAACTTTTTTTCCATTTCCCTCACCACCCCCATCAAATTCTTGGAATATTTTGTCTTAGAGCTCTGCTCTGCTGAGCCTTAGAATTTGGTGTAAAAATGACATCTTGAAGTCGACACGTTTGTGAATAGGTGCTGAGAATAATATAAATTCTTTGACCTGGTGTTATTGTTGCTGTTAGGTGCCACTGAGTCGGGTATGACTCATAGCGACCCTGTGATAACAGACCTAAACCGTATCCTATCCTGTAATCTGTGTCATCCTCTGATACACTTGAGTCCATTGCTACAGGGGCTCACTTGTTGGGGGTCTTCCACTCTTTTGCCAATGCTCCACCTTTCTAATCATGATATTTCTATTTAAGGAATGTCCTCTCCTCACACCATGCCCAAAATATGTGAGCTCCTTGCTGTCCTTGACTCCAAGGGGCACTTTGACTGTACTTTTTCCGAGACATATCTATCTGTGTTTTTGGAAGCTCATGGGGTATTCAGTGCTTTTCACCAATGCTGCAATTTAAAGGCATCAATTTTTCTGTTATCCTTACTCATTTCCAGGTCTCAGAAGCATAGTTAGTGATTGAAAAGATCATGACCTGAACTAGGCACACCCCCTGACAGTGGACTTGCCCCAAGCAGTATGTCTCCTGATCTCTTGACTGCTGGAACCAGAGGTGTTGATAATAGACTCAAGTAAGAGGAAATCATTGACATCTTCAGCCTTTTCTCTGCCCATTTAACATGTCATTGCCCATTTGCCCAGTGGTAAGGACCTTTGTTTTCTTGATTTTGATATGTAATCCTTACTGAAGGCTGTAGTCTTTGTTCTTTGCTTTAAGGTGATTTTAAAGTGGTTAAATGGTGACACAGTGGTTAAATGATCAGTTTCTTGAAGGGGAATGATGTAACAGTCTGCTTCTTATAAAGATTTATGGCCTTAGAAACCTTACAGGGCTGCTCTGCTCGGTCTGCAGGGTTGCTGTGAGTTTATAGCCCAAACTGGCTTTATGGCGATAGTTTTTCTTTTTCTTTTTATGCTATTTTAGAGAGCTCCGGTGGCACTGTGGTTAAGTGATTAGTAGCTAAGTGATGAGTTGCTGGTTCTAAACTGGTGGTATGACCTGAGGAAGAGCGGGCAGTGCTCATCTGTTAAGGAAAAGTGGGCAGCTCTGCTTTGTCACATCCAATCACACTGGGTTGAAAATGTCCTTGGCACCTAACACTAACAAAGGAGGTTGTACTGTGAAATGTGTGCCCTTACACACACACCCCCCCCACACCCACACACAAATAAATGAGATTAACATGCCCCTCTTTGAAAGGCTTCTAACTGTGACAAAGGCTCTTGCATCTCCATTTTTTGGGCCATCGTACACATAAGCCAAGATCCAACCTCGACTTCAGGAGTGGATGCTGTTAGAATGAGAGTCACATCTGAGACCGGTGGTACCTGTTCTTCAGTGCTGGTGTCCTATGGCGGAATTTTTTTTTTTAAAAAAGAAACAACCGGTGTTTTTGCTTTCCTGCCTGTGTAACAGGTGGCTCTGCATCCCATAATTCATGCCCAGCACCCGGCTTGCTGCGCTAGGCATGGGGAAAGGGACTCAGGTGATTGGGTTTAGAAGTTGAGTCAGTGCCGCTATCCTATCAAGGAGCAAAGCAAGGGAAAGCCTTTATTGAAGGAGCTCTGTGACGCTGGCAGCAGAAGCCCAAAGTGGAGCTTGCATTTTTCTTGGATTTGTGTTTCTATTCTCTCCTGCCTTAGCCCTCTCCCTCCCTCCTGTACCCATATCAGAATCAGAGCATTCCACGAGGCTGTCTAGGAATTCAGATTTGAGATTCAGGTCTCCACGCATAAGCCATTCCTTCAGATTGGAGAGAAGGCTTGAGAATGCCAGATTTTGCCTGCTGTGTGCCCTAATCCATTGCATCATGATAACCTCTTTTAGGGAGCTCAGAAGTGTCTCAATTTGGCTTGTCATTCGGTTTCTGCCTGCCATGAAAATGCTCAGGGATAGAGCAGAGGGAAATTTTATACTCCATCGTGGTTTGGGCCAAGAGGCCCTTCATGAACTTCCTGTGCTTGTTGAAGTAGTCTAGCCCGGCCATAGTACAAATCCACAGCTATGCATCCCCGATGTTTGAAAACTCTTTGGAAGCTCAAGTCAGTATTGACATGTGATAAATACATCATTCACAAGAGAAGGAAAGCAGGAGAATGAAGATGCCCAGCAGAGGGACAATCCATGTAGCTTCTGCCTATTTATGTGTCTCCGCCTCTGTGGGAAAATACTGCTGTGAGGAGGAAAGGCCCTGGTGTTCTTAAGTGGTGGGATTCTCTTTCTGATATTTCCAGCTACAAAATGTTAAGTGAAGGCTATTCTGTGTGAACTCCATGACCTCAGAGAAGGATGATGGTGAGAGGAAGGCCCTGATGGCAGTGGCTTGCCTGGTTGTTGTTGTTGGTCGGAGGAACCTGTGGGTTTAATGAAACACTCTGAGTTACTCTGTTGCCTGAAATCCTACGGGGGAAGAGACACTCTGAAAAGCCAGGGATGTTCACCCTGCGCACTTGTTACCAGTCACCTGATGATGCTGCCACATTGCAGGCAGAGCTGCTGGCGAGAATGAGGGACTGGAAAGAGAGGCTCTGGGATTGGCTTTGGGTGAATCGAACACGCAGCACAGTTGCCTCAGCACACTCTCAGGCTGTGGAGTTCTCGAACAGTCGGGTTGGCAGGGGGCCTGTGGCTTCATTGGTGATTTCAAACTCACATGTTCTTGTTTCTCTGACCAGTGGACTTCTGATGTCCCAACTGCAAAGCATGGCCTATGGAGCAACCAGTGTTGTAAGTTGTGGGTCTGTTGATTTGGATCCATGCCAACCCCATGAGTGCAGAGACGTGCACTCCACAGGATTTTCATGGCCGCAGTCCTTAGAGAAGCTGGCCACCAGGCCTTTTCTTGGCAGTACCTTGGCAGTCACATTGGGTTCCAGCTGCCAGCAGCACTCTGCTTAGCATTTAGTTGTAACCATGGACCCACAGTTCGCCAAAATTCAACTCATTGCTGTTGAGTTGGAACTGACTCATAGCTGACCCACCAGTGGGTTTTCAGAGGCTACAGAACACATGGGAGAAGATTGTCCATCTTCACCTGAGGAGCAGCTGCTGGATTTGAACTGCCCACCTATGAGTTGGCAGTTCGGCTCCTTATCCACTAGGCTACCAGAGTCCTCTACTACACTGCAAGACCTCTTTAAATACACATTCTTTTGTTGATGGGCATTTGGGTTGATTCCATATTTCTTGCTATTGTGAATAACACTGTTATGAACATAGGTATATATATCTCCATTTGTGTCCCAGCTCTGATTTCTTTGGGGTTTATCCCTGATAGTGGAATAACTGGGGCATATGGGATTTCTTTGTTCACCATTTTGAGGGCATGCCTTGTATGTGTTTGGATATTATCCTGTCACTCACACATTGTGGTTCAGCATAGATCTAGAAATGACTTTTTTAATTATGAAAGCAACACCATTTCCCCTCACCCTTTCATCTCCAGCATAGTAGATCATATATGATCATCTGATTCAAAATGCCCCACGCCAAGCCATCTCATTTCTCCAGTATATGTCAATATTTATGCATTGCATTTCTTTCTTAACAGTGCCCAATTCCTACATTCATGCTTCTCACATTCCAAATTCCAGTCACTAGTTTCTGCTTAAAACTGTTCCTCCTTTATGTTTCAATATTTGAGGTTTCAGCCTCAGCTGCCAGGTCTGCTAGTCTCAAGTGTGCTCTGTTATACATAGGGTTTTCGAAGGCCTGTTGGTTTGGAAGTGGAGAGTTTTCTAGACTGTCATTTTTGTCTCACCCTTTTCTCCACAGGAGCCACTGGGTGTTTTCAGTCATTACCCAGATGCGCCTTACCTTCCACTTTATGACCCTGTTCTCTTTTTCCCCTCAATAGTCTTTACCGTCTGAAACCAGGTCATTTATAATCTGGGCACTGGAGTGCATTCATCTCGGAGGGCAGCAATCTGATCTGTGTACTCTGCACCCTTAGGGCCAGGCATTGCCGGCACCGGGCAGGTGTGTGGTCTAAACAATCGGTGAATGAACCAAACACCCAGTGTGGCTGCCATCTTGGTGAGGGTGCTTTTTGAGATGGAGATAGCCCTTGGAGGATAGAACGATTACCCGGAAGCGTTAGGTGGTGCTGGGGAACTCTGGAGAAACATGGTACATTTCCAGAAGGCAGGACTGGGGGTGAACAGACAGTGAACTTTTATCGTGCTGACAAATTCAGGAAGCAACGATTTGAAGGGGGTCAATGGAATCACGTTATTGTACTGAGTTGAGTGAAATGAAAGACCAGAAAAGGGCTTGCTGTAGAAAATACAAAGAGCGCTAGTGGCTTAATGATAAGGAGCTGTGCTGCTAACCCACAGGCACACAGTTTGAATCCACTAGCTGCTCTTTGAGAGAAAGGTAGACATTCTCCTCCTATGTGGTTTACAGCCTCTGAAAGCTTGCTGGAGGGCCAACTATGAGCCAGTACTGATGAACATAATAAAGTACTGAGTTCTAGAACCTAGGGTTATGTAAAGAGTCACGGCCCAGTCCTGAATGCCTTTGGTTGGATTCCAGTTGATAGTGACCTTAGAGTGCAGAGTAGAACATCCTCTTAGGATTTTCCAGGGCTGTAATCTTTATGAGAATCTTCCTCTCTTTTGCTGACCCTCCATATTTCCAAGTATGATGTCCTTTTCCAAGGAAGAGCCTCTTCTAGCAAAATGTCCAAAGTACGAGAGACGAAGCTTCACTATTCTTGCCCCCAAGGAGCACTCTGGCTGCATTTTTCTCCTTGCCTGCAGCAGTGGATTCAGTTGTGTCAGAGGTGATGAGGATGGCACAGAATACGGCAGAGTTCAGGTCTGTTGTTTGTAAGGTTGCTGTGAGTCAAACTTGAGTCCACAACACCTAACAACCACAACAGCAATCTTAGGACGTTCTGGTGGCATAGGAAGTGGGGAGTTGCCCTCCTAACCAAAAGGCCACACCTCCTCAGCTATCTATTCTGACCCACCAGTTACACCTGAGTGGAAAGGATTTACAGCCTCAGAAAACCAGTGGAGAGTCAACTGTGAGTCAGTTATGGGTCAATGGTATTAAGTTGAGTTTCTTAATTTTTCTAAAAATGTGTATTTTTTTTTTTTAAATTTTATTGTTTTGTGAGTGGATACTGTTGAATCGGATTCGACTGGTACAGGAGGAGATTGCCCCTCCGTCCCTAGCGGAGCATCTGGTGGATTCAAACTGAGTGCCTTTGGGATTGCAGTGCAGCTTCTTGCCACTAGGCCACCAGAGCTCCCTAAAATGTATATTTTTAATACAACATATTGGGAAAGGACATCATGCATGGCAAAGAGAGGAGGAGCCCCACTGAGATGGATTGACACGGTGACTTCAGCAGTGGGTTCCAGTGTGTCGGAGATGATGAGGATGGCACAGGCTAGGGCAAGATTTAGATCTGTTGTTCTTTGGGATGCTGTGAGTCACACTGAACTCAGTGGCACTTAACAACAACAACAACTACAGTACATCAGAATTTTTATTTCAACGTGTTATTTTATTTCAACATGTTAAGTCCCATGGGGTTGACGTCAGGAGTTGAGTCATTATGGAAGCAGACTGTCACATCTTTCTCCTGCTGAGCTGCTCCTGGATTCATACTACTCACCTATAGGTACCCGCTTAACTGCCGGGCCACTCGGGCTCCTCCAGTGTGAGCCTTGGTCACCATAAAGAGCATTGATCCATTCAAGGCTGGCAGGATCCTGTACTGGACATGATGGGACTCCTGCGTCTCTTACTGGCTGTGTGACCTTCCTTGATCACTTTACTGAGCTCCTCAGTGCTTCAGCTTCCTCATCTGTAAAAAAGAATAGTGTCTACTTCACAAGGTTGCTTTGAATTTTAAATAAGTCAAAATGTAAAATTTCAAATAAGTCAAATATGTAAAGTGCTTCCATTGTTATTGCTGTTTGCTTGAGCTACTCCCTGGGTTGATAACTGTGTAAGGACTGATGGATGCCTTTGAGTTGTGGTGCTGGAGAGGAGTATTGAACATACCACAGACTGCCAAGAGAACAAATAGGTCTGTCCTGTAGAGGGTGAACCCAAACTATTCTCTGGCAGCAAGGATTTTGAAGCTCCATCTCACATACATATTGCCAGGAGGGATCAGTCCTTGGAGAAGAACATCATGCTTGGAAGGGTGGAGGGACAGCGTAGGAGAGGAGAGGAGATAGATTGACACAGTGACTGGGGTAATGGGAGCAAGTATGTCGGAGATAGAAAGATTGGCTCAGGATATGACAATGTTCAGAGCTGTTGTGAATATGGTCGCTGTAGGGTACATGGGTCAACGGCATATGACAACACCACCTTAGTGCCTAGTGGAGTTTTGCGGTTGCAGCTTGGGTTCAAATCCTGCATCTGCATGAGCTGGCTGGCACCTGGAAGAGGATGATCTATATAGACATTAAGGGCAAGGCCCAATCTAACTAACCAGGAACATGTATCATCTTGGAGGAACATTGTCTGCTTTTTGTATCACTGGAGCACTGGTTCTCAAAGGTTACTACTGTAGAAATAGGCAAAGTAGTGCTTGTGTGTTTGTGGGTGTCTGGGTGTGTGGGATGGTGGTGATCAAAAGTGTTTTGTTTCAGGCTTGTAAGCTCAAACAATAGCATCACATATGCTTACATAAACAGACACAAAACAAAATTTCCTTAGCTTTCTTATAGCCTGGGTTTCTAGAGAAGCAAAACGGCAACACTAGTGAGAATTCTCTGTATCAGGAAGCTCTGGTGGCATAGTCTATAGAGAATTGCATGCTAACTGGAAGGCCACACCTTTCTGATGCTTCAAATCCACCATCTGCCCGATGGGACACATTGACAATCTCTACTACTGTGATTCATTAGCCTTGAGAAATCTGCTAGGAGGTCAGTTAGGAGTTTGTTATGACTCGATGGCAATTAGATTTTTTTTAAAATCTGTATGTTTCTACCTGTAGAGAGAGTTGGAGATACTGATGGAGTGACTGAACTCGAGGAAATGATTCACATGCTTGTAGAGGTTGACAGTTTTCAAGCCCCAAGGCCATTGTGGGTCAGGTGCCTTGGGGCGCCTCCTCATTCGTGGAGCTTTGCAAACTGATGAACTCAAGAGCAGATGAATTGTGGGGTAACATCATGGATATCATACGGGAAGAAAGCAGAAAGTTGTTAAAAAGGGAAAAAAAGACCAGTATGGGTGTGTCAGAAGAATCCTCCTCTTGAACCTAGCATAGCTTCAGCAAATGGAATGTATGATGAAAGAAAAGAGATGAGCAAAAGATTTTGAGGGACAAAAAAAAATTAAAATCTTGAGTTCCAGTATTGAAAGATTCTATGGCAAAATAGTGAATGATAGAAGAAGCATCAAAGGATGGAAGGGATACATAGTTGCTGCACCCAAAATGGTTAATATTCACCCATTTTAGGAACCAGTGGGACTGCTTGGGTGTCTTGTGAGAAGAGGCCCAGGTTGTGCTGGAGGCACTGTGAGAAATAAAGCTCCGGGAACTGACAGTGGGCTGAATAGAAGCGATGCTAGAGGTCTTCACTCGTCTGGGCCAAGACATTTGAAAGACCAACAGCCTCCTGGACAGCTGACTGCAAGAGATCCATTTTTGTGTGTGATCTAACAGAATGTGGAAATAACCCTATCATTCCTATTATATAGTGTTAACAAAACACATAAAGCAAAGCAAGGCCAGTGTGGCAGGAGCTTTGCTTTATCCAGCTTGTGCCTGTGTGATTTCACACCCTTCTTCTCTCTCCTTCCTTCCTTCCTTCCTTCCTTTCTTCCTTCCTTCCTTCCTTCCTTCCTTCCTTCCTTCCTTCCTTCCTTTCTTTCTTTCTTTCTTTCTTTCTTTTTATTGGGAAAAACATATTGGGGGTACAAGGAGGTGAGGGTTGGGGGCAGAAGGGTGAGGATGGGCCAGGATGCAGTTGCAGAGCTGCACAGTTTGGTCAGTGGGGGGAGCAGGTGAAGGAAATGATGAGGGTCCAGTGGGGACCAGATGCTACAGAGGAATGACAAGCATTTTCCAATGGTAATTAAGCCAACTGTCTTAGTGATTTGGGAATTGGATGCCGACTCTCTGGCTTCTTCATGCTGAACAGGGGCGTAGATGTAAAGGGGGGAAGGGAGGATGCTTTATCACCTTACTGGTGGTCTTGGATTAAAGCTGCTTGCCTTCTTGCTCTGTTAGAAGATACACCCTTCTTCTTTTAAAGAAGACGTTAAATCTTTATATTTCTAATCAATACCTTCTTTAAGGAATACTCAAAGTATTCTTTATAAGCAGTGATGGTGAGACTTGGTTTTACGTACTTTGGACATGTTGTCTGGAGGGACCAGTTCCTGGAGAGCAACTTTCAGTGAAAGAGAAGAAGACCCTCAGTGAGTTGAATTGATACAGTGACTGCATCAATGGGCTCTAACAGTAATAGTTGAAAGGATGATACAGGACTGGACGGAGTTTAGTTTTATTGTGCAAAATGGCTGTGAATTAGGACCTACTTTCTGACACCTTATGTCATAATAATAGCATCTTTGTCTGAAGATTGTGTGTATGTGTTGTCTTGTGTAGTACAGCCAGCAGTCAGAAGGGACCCTGCCTTTGAGATGGACTAAAGGAGGAAGTGATAAAGAATTCCAAGATAATACAGTAGTTTACAGATCCTGCCTTCCACAGGGGGCGGCTGCTTTTCTTTTATCACCTTGGTTCTTTACATTGTCACTGTTTAAGGACTCTGAGGAACCCCCATTTGTTGCCTTTAACTAACAGTCTGTGCTCCTGTGTCAGGTGGGGAGGCCTTCCAGCTCTCACATCCGTATGTTGTCACATTACGCGGTCTGTGGGGCTGACTGTGCGAGGGTGAAAATGGAAAAGGGAGGAGCAGTGCTGCTGAGGATGGTGGTCGTGATGATAGTGATGGGAATAACAGAACTTGTTTGGCCTTTGTCAGGTCAGACTTCCTTCTGAGACAGTCCCCAGGACAAGCTTTGAGGTGATCAGCATGCTGAGGCGTGAGCAGTTGCTGCTTGTCCACGGTCACATAGCTAGTTGAGTGACAGCAGTGGGCTTCCTCCTGTGTGGAAGGAATGCTGCCTTCCTGCCTTGTGGCAGGCTGAGGGGTCCCCTTCGCTGCCTGTATCCTTGAGTGAAGTCAGATGGGAGCCTCCTGCAGTGAGGTCTGTGGGGGCTGATGCTGGATGCCTTCCCTTGTGCTCTGCCAGACAGCCTCCTTGTTTTCTGGGGGAGAAGTCTGTGCGTGTGAGGTAGGTTTGCAGGGAGCTTGGCTCAGAGCTGCACACAGCCACTCTGGGTCTGTCTGTGGTTGTGCCTTGCACGTGCCCAGACACAGGTACCTGCTCCTTTCAGAAATGAGTAACCCTACCTTCTCCTCAGACATGTGGGCCAGCCTGTTGGTTACCTCAGACAGCACTCCAGGGGATTGAAGTTGTGCTTCGTTGCAGAATTCTGTTTGAATTTTTCCTCCTGGCTCCTAAGAACACAACTGCAGTTAGAACATCTTGATGGCTTGACCTCTCCCAGAGCTCTGCCTCACCGCCCAGTGCTGTCAGGAGCATCACTTGCCTGCAGTCTGCAGTTCTGAATGTGAGGAATGTATTTCCAGACTGGAGCTTTGCCAGCAGCATCACCTTGTGGCTTCCTTGGCACTTTTTTTTTTTGCTGGGTCAAATGGTATCTCTCTTTTTTTTTTATTATTAAATTTTATTAGTTTCAATGAACATTCACAGGGATTCTGGGCTTTCACTCCTTCATTGCCGCACCATTCTCTCC
>NW_006399882.1:7175425-7194115 GCF_000299155.1 Elephantulus edwardii | reverse complement strand
ATCAGTTGACCATAGATAGATGGGTTGATCTCTGGATTCTCAATTCGATTCCATTGATCTATGTGTCTGTCATTGTACCAGTACCATGCTTGTCTTTACCACTAGGGCAGTGTAGTAGGATTTGAAATCAGGGAGTGAGATACCTCCTACCGTTCTTCTATTCTTCAGGAGTGCTTTGCTTATTCGGGGCTTTTTTCCATTCCATACGAAATTGGAGATTGCCTTTTCCATCTCGTTGAAGAATTCCTTGGCACTTTTAGACGTTTACAAGAGATGAACATGCCAAACTTCAGATCATGGCCTTCAGTCCCACCATCAGCCTTGACTGGACCAGCACTTCCGTCTTTGTGAATTGCAGAATTTATACCTGTAGTTATTATCATAGGGTTTGCGTGTCAGAAAATCCTGTTCAAACCTGATTCCACTGTTAACTTGTTGTGTGAGCTTTTCTGGGTGATCTTAACCTCTGGGAAGAAGAGATAGATACTAGGTTTTTTTAGAGGGAGACCATTGATGAGATGGATTGATACAATGGAGGTAATGAGGGTAGGTGTATCAGAGACAGTAAAGTTGACACAGGATAGAGCAGGTTTCAGGGCTGTTGTACGTAGGGTGGCTATGAGTTTCAAGTGACTGGATGGCACATAATAACAACAACATGTGCTGCAGTAATATATACACACAGAAAACTTTTAAGAACAAATTTTATTTTCTCACAGTTCTGAAACTAAAAGTATAAATCTAGGTTTCAGCTATGTCGTTTCCATCTTTTCTAGTTTCCAGGTCCTTGATGTTCATTTGCTTTTAGGTGAGTCCTCACATGGCATCTATTCTGTTCAGTTGAGGAAACCCTGCTGGGGAGTGATTAGGTGTAGGACCCACCCTGCCCTTGTCTGACCTTAATGACATAACAAAAGAAAACCCTGTTTCCAAAAAAAATGGGTTGCATTGACAGATGTTGCGGTACTTCCCCATTTCTGTTTGGGAGGGAAACACAGATCCATCCATACACCTTGTTTTGATGGCTGCTAAAGGAATTGCTGCTGAAATCTCTCAATATGAAACACAGAACAAAGGCAACATTGAAGAAATCATAGTTCTTATGATATTAAATATGTCAGATTTCTCCTTTGAGTCTGTTCCTTTTAGTTTTAGATTAGCAGGGGTGGTGAGTTGAGTGTGTAATTGACTCAAAACAATTCTGTTTAACACTCTGAGTTTCCATCTTCTTTCCTGGCACGGCCACCCCCTCTTAGGTTTTATGGAGCAGAGTTTATTGGACCAAGTTACATGGAGCAGATTTGATAGAAATATATTCTCAGTATGCCATCTTTATGTTGTTTCCCATAGACCTCTTACTTGGAATCTGATTTTAGTCACCGCTCTGTGTGGGAAGCTACAAGTGATTATAGAGCAATTAAACGACAGCCCTTCATCGTTAGTATTCTAGAATGATTGATGTAAAGAGAGTGCTGTTATGTGTGTCAGCATTACTCAATAAACTTTATTGGCTGCCTTGGTAGTTTGTAGTTTCTGCTCATTGTTCCAGCTGTAAATGGACTCAAAATCAAGCCACTAGCCATTTATAGCTCTCATGTTTTTTTTTTTACTTATCCCTATCTCATTTGATCTTTATTAAAAGTGCTGGCTCTAGACCTTCTAACATTTACTTAGCTCCTATTGTGTGCCATATTGTGTTGTAGGAGCACTTGGTTAGCTAATTTACTCTATAGGTAGTTTTGTGACCTATAGATACTATTGTTGTTATATGCCGTTCAGTGGCCTGCGACCTATAAAGACCCGATGTACAGCAGCTCTGAAGTCTGTCCTATTCTGAGCCAGTCTCACTAATTCCAACACACCAATCTCCATTGCCCCGTCACTGTATCAGTCCATCTCATCCGGGTCTCCCTCTCTTGCACTGTCTCTCCAACCTTTCGAGCATAATGTCCTTTTCCAAGGACTGGTCTTTCCTGGCCATGTGCCCAAATTATGTTACATGGAGCTTCAAAATCCTAGCCTTCAGGGAGAAACTTGGTTTCACTCTCTCTAAGACAGACTGTAATCACCCCCATTTTGCCGAAGTGGAGATTGAGGCTTGGAGTAATTCAGAGGTTTTCAGGGGCTCTGCTGTTAATGACAGAGCAGCGATACACGTGGACCCTCTGGCCCAGGAGTAACGGTTGCTCTCATTAGCACTGGGATGTGTGGGGGCATCTGCTGTTAATGATGAAGAAGGGAAGTGTTTAAAGGACTTTGCGGGCTGGCAGAGCCAGGACTTTACATCCAGACCTTTGATGCTACATCCAGCACTGGTTTTTATTTACCACACTTATTGCCATACAGAGGCGACTTGTGGACACTGTGAAGCTGAACACTGTGACACTGATGTGTCAAATGCCATAATGGTTACCCTTGTCGGACAGTGTTTGGTGGCGCTCCCCGGTTGAAACAAGCTTGGAAGCAGGAGTGGCATCCACTTCCGTAAATAGCTTGCCTCGGAAACCCTACAAACATGGAGAAAGGATGGAAATCACGCAACTGTGGAGGACTTTCGTTCATAGGGTCGCTATGAGTCGCTTACAACTCAATGGCACTTAACAACAACAAACATTATAATTTATCAATTAACAGATATGCATTCTTGCTTTCCAAATCAAGAAAAATTGTCGACATGAGGTGAAGGCTTCTCAGAGCCCCTGAAGTTGGTATGATGGGCTAGTGTAGCTGCTATGCTGTCTCGTTTCATTCTTGCTTTTCAAAGTGCCCTTGCACCTGCCACTTAATCGTGCCTGTGTCTTGTTCGTCATCTGGAGAAAGTGCCATATTTAAAGATGTGGAAACAGGTCTTTGGCATTCAGTGGACAGCTTGTAATTACATAGCTGTTGGGTCCAGGTGGCTGTAACAGGGATACTGGGTCTGCTCCATAGGGAAGCCTATGTCAGTGAGGTGCCCATAGGGCTCCCGGGGATTTTGTGGGGTCTAGTGTCTCTGCTGCATCATGCACAAGACTCATTTTTGGGATTATTATTAAAAATGTTATAGTGACCAGTGAAGTGCCTGTCTCAGACACAGTTAACAGCATGGGTCATGACTAGAATCCACAAGGTGGGACAAGAGCAGAGTTGAAGACTTTCTCCTCTACACTATCCCTTTACACAGGTCTGTCCCCTGTGCCATTTTGCTTTTAAAATCTGGTTGGAGTTGGCGTACTGAATAAGTTTAGGGATGCCTGAGCAGTGGCTGTACTAAGGGGTGCTCCCCCGCCCTGAGTCTCCAGGCCCCACATATGTAAAAACATCTGCATGTTCTGTGAATGAGTTTGTGTGGGGTTGGGACTAGGAGTTGACTGCTTCACTCCCTTTGACATGTGATGCAGTTTGGGCTCAGAGGGTTACAGACTTGAGTCGTAAGTCTCATACTCTGTCTTACGTGGCCTCGGGTGAGATTTATACCCTGAATGCCCATTTCCTTGCCTGTAATATGTCTGCTTCATGAATTGTTATGACAGTTAGATGAGGCAAAGTGTGAGAAATAGTCTTCAGCATGCTAGCATATAATAAGCACTCAGTGAATATTAGCTGCATTTCTGGGGGAGCCCTGATGGCCTAGTTCATAGGGAACTATATTGTGTACTGTCTCTCCCCAAGGCCATGCCTCTCTGGTGGTTTGAATCCATCAGCTGCTGTATGGGAGAAAAGTGGACATTCCTTCCCTGTTACCTGCCGCCTCAGAAACCTGCTTGAGGACCAGTTATAAGTCAGTCTCAGCTGAATAGCAGTTGAGGTTTTTTTTTTATTGTTCCTTGATCCACTGATCAACAGGGAATTAGGACATTGTTCAGCAGACACATCTATGATTTCCATGTAAATCAGTGTGCTTGACTTGTAGGTCAATGAAACATGACCTCAAGGATCAATCTGTTATTAAACAAGAATAGGTTGGATTGTTAGCATTTTATTTTTTTTTAATCTCCTCTTATACTTTTCTTACATTTGCAGTCATTACTTTCAAAATAAACATGGGAGTTGAAACCATTTTTAATAGTCATTTTGTAGATAAGGAAACAGAGCAGGAGCTGGGGCGAGTGATTTGAACCAGGTAAGGGCTAGCGGTGGAGCTGGGGACTCACCCCAGCTCTGTTCCACTTCCAGGCTTGGATGCAACACCTGGCTCCGAGTCCCTTTAACTCATGGCTGATCCAGGTTGGCACTGTCAGTTGGAAAAACTGCCTTCCTAACTGGAAGGTCTGGGGGTCAGGCCCACTGGCCTCTCTGCAGGGCGGGCATGGGGAACGTCTCCTCCCGTGTCCTGCAGGGCGGCCATAAGTTGGAACTGACTCAGTGTCAGTGAGCTTGGCTTGTTTGTTTTAGGAAGATCCTTAATTCTTTTAAGAGGAAGAAACAAAGAAATAAGCAATGCTGTGGGTTGAACCATAAGGAGAAGATCCTGTGATGATGCTTGGTAGTTGATCAGGTCCTACACAGGCCTCAGGGTGAAAGCTGTATTTGTCATTGGTAGGAGTTTTGTATAATTGAGGTGAAATGCTGTGCTGAGTGGAGGGAACTGCAGGAGCAAAGGCCTGTGTTATTGTTGTTGGTTGACCATGAGTCAGCTCCTATTGACCTGAACGTAAAGAAACCTACTGCCTGGTCTGTGCCAACTTCATGGTCAGTGATAGAGTTGAGTTCATTGTTCAGACTATGGTATTAGTAGTCTGTCTCATTGAAGGTTTCGCTAATTTTTGCCAAACCGTTCCCTTTTCACTCTGTATGCTGAACAGGTAAACCAAAAAAGATGCACATTATGAAGAAGAAGCAACATCGAGATTGAAGGAAGCCTCATTAAAACCTTACCATGTGCAGATGATGTTAACGTGTTTGCCAAAAATGACGATGGCAGATGATGTTAACGTGTTTGCCAAAAATGACGATGCCCTGAATTCAGGGGTCAGAGACAGGAGAAAACATGTCAGGACATAATGAAAAGAAACTTCATATTCATATCCTCTGGTAGAAACGGTCTCTTGTAAATACCTTTGTGGTAGATCAGGAGGGACTTCAGGCAGGGGGTCCACGGCTTAGGTTTCTCTGCCTTGGTGCCTGCTTCGCTGCACTGCAATCCCAAACGAACATGGTTCAGTCTACCAGTTGCTCCATTGGAGAAGAACGGGGGGTCTCCTTCTGTGCAGTTTACTTCCTCTGAAAACCCACCAGCAGGTCAGCTATAGGTTCGTTCTCACTAGACAGCACATATCAACAGAGATGATATCTACGAGTTATGCTGCCAGCCCTAAGGTGACACCTCTCTGGCAGTTTGAAGCCAACAGTGGCTCAGCAAGCGAATTATGGGCCACTTCCCCCTGTGGACTTGCATTGTCAGAATCCCGCTCGAGGGTCAGCTGTGAGGACAGTGAAGTCTGGATCTGAGGAAACTGGCAGCAGAGACGGTGGAGATTAGCTAGGCACCTTCAGGAGCAGAGAGTGGGTTAACAGGGGAGCAGCCGCTCAGAGAAGGAAAGTGAGGTGGGTTACACAACTTGAAGAAATCAGTCAGTATCACTGAATTGTGCATGGAAAAAGCTTGTATTGTTTTGTTCTGTATATTCACAACAACAGCATCCAAAGAAAAATTATTTTTAAAGAAATAAAAAAAGTAAGAGGGATCTCTGTATCTCAACATGTAACCCATCCATGAGGTAGGTGAGAAAAAGCAAAGGACAGAACATTATCTATAGGGCGAGGCTATTTGTGAACTACACTTACGGTGTGTCTGAATTGATGTGCTTGTGTGTACTTTAACAATAAAAAGTTTGAAATAATGTGAGACTCTACCACAATCACTCTAACTTGAGAGGCCATAGGCCCCCGTTTACTTGGGAAACAGTTGGCTTACACCTGTTGTCCTGGTATAATTATGTGTCATTCCCCTTTCAGTCCTCACAGTGACTTTGGTGGTAACCCTACCTTCCTTTCAGGACAGGAATCGGGGCAGGAGTAACAGGAAACTGACTGTTACACAGGCACGTATTATTAGTCTTACAAGGTAAATTGAGAAAAACAGCCCTAGGACATTCTGGGATGCTCAACCTTGAGCTCCTAGTGAATGGCCGTTTCTAAGGGAGAAAATGTATATTTTTGCGAGATTAAAAAAAAAAGAGCTTTGTTCTTCATTATTTCTTCAGTTAGATTATTGAAGATACTCGTCGTCACCTGAGAAGAGTGTGGAATGTTAGCCATCATCATGTGAGTTTTTCCCAAGTATTTAGTAGGGATTTTTGTATTTCCTTCTTTTGTTTGGCATCTTGGACATTACATTAAAATTCTCTCCTGGAAAAACAACACACCTTTTGAAAAAAAAAAAAAAGTTAGATTGTAACCTTCTCCATCCCTAGATTCCTCAGTGTGAATTTAAAAACAATAGGAGTTTAAATCACTAACTCAGCAACATGGAGAGTTGGCCTAGAGTGGGCTTTCAGGGTTGGCTAGGTTCCTCTTTGCTTCCTAGTAAAATCCTGGAGGGAATGGGAATGGGTGGGAAGTCACTGCAGTTCAAAAATCCAATTCACCAGGCATCAGGGGCAATCTTTGGTGTACAGGCCTTAAGCTAGGGCCTGTTGTTCTTATGTCATCTAATCTGTTTTTTATTGAAACTCTAGAGGTTTGTTATTATACATGTCAGCATTCTATACCTGTGGAACCAAGCCCTGGTCCTTTTAGTTGCCTCTTGTGCATCGAAAGTTGGACACTGAATGACAGAAGAACCATGCCTTTGAATTGTGTTGGGGAAGAGTACTGAATATCTCATGAGGGCAAAAAGAACAAACAAATCTGTCTTGGAGGAGGTGCAACCAGGGCATTCCTTAGGAGCAAGGATGGGGAAACTTCATTTAACATCACTTTGAGCACTTTGTCAGGAGGGGGCTTTGTCTCCTTGGAAAAGAACATCATGCTGGATCAGAGAAAGGAAGGTGGATTGACATAATAACTATGAAAATGGACTTGAGCGTGACAGCTTGTGAGGATGCCGCAGAGCAGGGTACGTTTCAGGTCTGTTGTTCATAGGATCACTATGAGTTGTTGACTAGCTGGCACCTGACAACATACCTGTGGAAACTGAGGCTCAGAAGAGTGAAATGCTTTTCCTGAGGCAGCCGGGAATCAGGTTGGGCTCTTCTGATTTGGAAATGGTGTGTTTACTACACTGCTCCTCTGGTTTTCCAGTCTCAGCACTCCTGCCTTTTTGTGCTGGACAACCTTTTGTTGTCAGGGACTGTGCTGTGCATTGTGGGATGTTTAGCCACATTCCTGGCCTCTATCCAGCAGATACCAGTAGAGCCTCTCCTCCACACCCAGGTTTAACAACCATAAATGTCAGTAGCCAATGCCAGTGTCCCTGGTGTGTGTGTGTGAGCACAGACACATACACATCCCTGGCTGAGCATGAACGCACCCCCTACCCCCCCGCCTGCCCCAGAATTGAGGGGTACCACTGAATGAAGACAAGTCAGGATAAAAACAGACAAGCAAAAGAAAAGCTCTTAGATGTAGTAGTTTATATGCTCCCTTAGGTCTAATTTTTTTTCCTTTATTGTTTGCTTACATTTAAATTTTTTTTGTCCATTACCTGGTGACCTAGGAAAAAGTGGCTGGGGAGAAAAAAAATGGCTTAAATTCTCATTGGAGTTTCAGTGACACTGACCAAAATGAAGCATTTGAAAATGTTGGATTAAGAAGGCATTTATACTTTAAGTTTATTTATCTCGTTCATCTTCTGTGCTTTGCCTTGTGCAGGGCATCAGGGATGAAGGCTTAGAGCGCTTGGTGAGACTCCCCAGTGGCCTTCAGCCTCCGTGTCCTATGCTTTACCTTGAAGACTGTGTATAAGTCTCTTGGTCAGCCAGGTAGTGCTCCTTCCTGGGAAACAACTGGAAATGCATCAGTGAAATCTTTCTCTTCCTTCATCTCTCACTAATTTCCACCTCTGCTTTTTGTGATTTGCTGTCATGGGACCTCTGTTAGCTTTGAAATTGAAACTTTCAGCCATATTTCATCTGATATTTATGTTCACAAAAAATTTGAAATGAATGTTTGCTGGATGAAATAGTTTATATTTGCATTTAGCTGATCATGGCATAGTCTTTTTTCTCCTTCACCTCCGCCCCATTGAAAAGGAATTCTGAATATATTGCTTAATTATCTAAGAAACATTTTATGTATATATTTAACAGATTAAAACTCATGTATAATTTAAAATTGACAGTATAAGATTAGCTAGCGGTATAGGCTACAGAATAATTTTTGTAATCTGGTTTGGTGTTTTTTTTAAAAATTTGAAACTTAGAAATAGAAATACTCACTTTGCAATGCACCCTAATTAAAACAAACAAAAACATCCAGTGGACAAATTTTTGTGGTGTAGGAAGAAATAAAGATGAGGAAATATTGAGTGTTTTGATGGGTGTCCATTCTCTTCCACCACCTGCTGTGTAGGAGAAAGTTGGGCAGACTCCACCTTTAAAGATTTATGACCTCAGAAACCCGAAAGAGTGTCGTGGAGTCAGAACTGACAGCAGTAGATTTACATGAGGTGCATAGTATGGGGACACCCCTAAAGTTTGCTGAATTGGCTTTCTCCAATATACTTTTGGCATAGATTGCAGAAAGGAAAGGTAAAATAATTTGTCACAAGTGAGTCATCAGCTGGGATAAAATCATGAACTATAGACTCTATTGTGTTTTCCCACCAGGGGTGGCTTTGAGCAAACGGGTGCCCCTCCAGTTCTCTGGGGAAGCACTTGACCCAACAGGCCTCCTGCTATTTAAATATCACAGGTAATTCTGTGTGTCTGCTGAGAAAGCTTTTTAAGCCCAGAGCCTTAGCTCACAGTTCCCTGCCGTTCTGCACACTTCCTGCGGCACTAGGATAAGACAAACCAGAAAAGATTTACGCTGTGCTTTTATTAGTACCTGGAGGTTCTGAGGGGAGCAGTGTTTTGCCAACATCAAGCTGGTGGTGGCCAAGGTGTATGGAATATTTGAGAATAAAGGCAGTTAGGCTCATGGCTGAAATGAAGTGGCTCTTTCAGGTGTCCGCACAGGATATTCTGTAAAACAAGTTGCATTTTACTAGAATGTAGTCTTCTGGAGTATTCAAGTAGCTACCTCTGGGCATGTCACCAGGAGAGCATGTTGTCAGTGTTTGCTGAAAGACACTGAAATTGTTAAAGCGGAACATCAGTGAAGGAGATGAGCTCAATGAGCTGCTTGGACCCAGTGACCACAGCAAAGGGATTAAGCACAGGAGAGACTGTGAGTCTGGTGCAGGATGTGGCTAGTTCAGTCTGTTATACAGTGGGGTCCCTAGGAGGTGGCGTGGACCTGACTTAGTGGTTTGTTAACTGTCGCTGGAATCCAGCCAGGAAAGAACCCATTGCTTGCAAGTGGGAACCAATCCAAAGCTGATCTCTGGCGGGTTTTCAGAGGCTGTGTATTGCATAGGAGGAGATCGCCCGTCTTTGTTCTATGAAGCAGCTGGTGGATTTGAACCACCAGAAGCATTGCCTTTGGATTAGCAGTGCGGCTTCCTATAGACTGACTGCACCATCAGATCTCCTTAGGCTAAGGAAAAGCCTGTCCTACTTTAGGTATAGATGGGGCATTTACTGAGGCGAATGGTTCACGTGGTGGCTGCTAACCAAAACTTTAGATGTTTGAGTCCACCCAGAGATGGGCTGTGTGTGGCCAGGCCTTTGAAAAGTGTGGAGAATTATGTAGTCAGAGCTGCAACTGACCCTGCTGGGGAATTGATGCTACAGTGGACTCTGGGGTGCCCGCTTCTTTACTCTCTTACCACTCACATGCCCCCACCTGGAGTCAAAGCACTGGGCTAATTTATTGTCCTTCATTCAGCCATTCACTGTGTAGAACTCAGGCACCGTCTTTGTGCTGGGCTTTGTTGGACATCACCTAATAGCAGGCTCACTAACTTGTTCAGGCTTCACGCCTTCAGGGTGAGTAGGAAGTTCTTGGAACTTATGTGCTGCATGACTGTTGAGGAAATGCAACTGGCCACAAAAAAAAAAAAAAAGAGAGAAAGAGAGAGAAATGCAACTGGCCACAGGAAGAGTGTTGGTGTTAGGTGACATCTGATTGACCTCGTGGTGACCCTGTGCTCTGTGACATGAAACACTGTCCTGTCCTGTACCATCTCTACGTTTCACGTTAGGAGACTTGAAGATTGGTGAAAGCTTTCTGGAGCCTTATTTTCTGAACCAGATAATAATTATACAACACCCACTTACTAGAGTTACTGTGATGATAACTGGATGTCTGTGAGGCGAAGTCTCAGCATTGTCTTATACAGTAGACAGTCTCCGCAATTTTTACAAAGAAACAGATAAAAACATTTTAGCTTTAAGAATTGATGTGTTCTTGAAGGCAGGTTGAGAACCCCACTGTTGTGTCAAGGAGTCTTTTATTGAACACACAATATGTGTTAAGGTCTTTGCTTTTGGCTTTGACTTTATGGAATTTAATTCTCATTGTAGCTTTGATGTCTGCCCGAGTATGGCCTCTTAGTAGATAAATGTTAAGAGGAGCTACCTTGTCCAGGTAATTAGTAGGAGAACTAGGTCTTGAATTCAGGTGTTTTTTGCTTGAAAGATTCTTAATTACTCCTCAGCATTCCCTCCAATATTCTGGGCCATCCACCCAGGAGTAGTCTTGGGAATGTTCTTTTGCTTCAGCAGAGAGATTTCTTGAGGCACCAAAAGGGGCTTGGTTTGCCCTTTTTGGGCTGGTGGTTGGTAGGGCCCAGCCCAGGGTCAAGTTGAATGGATGAAGAATCATCAGACAAATTTAGCTTTCTCCGTGAAATCCCTGCAATTTGTACACTTCTCTTCTCCTTTTTTTCTAAGCTGGAATTATTTGCCAAGAAATCTGTCTAGAGCATCCCTCTCTTATGACTAAAACACCTCACTGTTGTTGAGCTTATTCAAATGCACAGCGACCCTCCATCAGGTTTCTTTGCCAGGAGAGACCCTCTCTTCTCCCGAGCTGCACCTGGAACCTGGCTAAGTCTCCCTCAGCCCTGTCCGCCCTGCCTCCTCACCAGTCTCGTTTGCATGTGCTGTGCCCATCCACTTCCACCTGCCTGCCACTCTGCTGTGCTGCAGCAGCTGGCATGTCATCGTGATGCTGAACGCTGTGCCATTAATGCTTCAGGTTCCGGTGAGATCACTTATAGTGGACAGGGCTCAGCAGAGTTTCCAGACTAACACAGACTAGGAAGAAAGGCTCCTCTGTCTACCTCTGAAAGTTAGAAGTTAAAAATCTTAGCTACAGAATGTTGCTGATACAGTGCTAGAATATGGGTCCATTGGTGAGAAGACACGGTACACCGTGGCTACACCAATGATCTAAGCAGACCTCTGTTTGTCAAGATGGCACAGGTCAGGTACTGCTTTATTCTGTGTGCGTAGTCTTTATTCTCTCTTGGCCCCTGAGGAAGTTATAGCAAATACACTGGAATAATTCCAGCTACACGATGACCTGCTACATATAGGAGTTTATTTCCCACCTTGTCTGAAGTATGGTTTCTCATTTGTATTAAGCCCATCTGTCTTACTACCCAGTGCCCTTCATATATGGTCCTGAAATGCTTCTTCCATGCACCACCACTGCAGCTGCCCGGCCCAGCTGATGGCAGCTCTGCAGGACGTGGTTCCGAATGTCTCAGCAGCAGTTGAGTTTCTCCGTGCTCACTCTGCCCCTTCCTGCGGTTGCTGGGCCGGGCTGGTGGCACGCTGCAACAGGGGGCTTGCAGTTGATGACTGGTTTCTCAAGCTCTGCTTGGGTTTGGAGTGTGTTGCCCAACATTTGCATCTTGTTTTCCTAATTCTGTTACTTGCAGCTTGAGTCTTTTGGTTAATTAATGTGCTAGGAAAAAAGGACAGTGTATCGTTGGGAAGGTGGGGATGCATTGGGGACCTGGGACTGAAGAATGGTAAATACAACTGATAAAATTCTACAGGCGCAGTGGAGAGTTCAAGGCCCAGAGCACCCGCTGGCCCTGCAGGAGAACTGTATCTTTCTTTAGTTGGCTTTCAGCTCCAGCGGGAAGGAGCTGTACAGCCAAGCCATAGGCGTGCTGTTGGAATCTGCTGGCAACTCCTCGGGAGACAGATGGGTAATCACGTACTTACCTGGCAGGGGAGATACCACGATCATGAAGGTGGTTTTCCCAGGATGAGGCTTATCCATTACACTCTGGATATGCTGACCCCTGTGATTTCCCCAAATGTACAAAACTCTACTACGTAATTTGTGGTAGTGGGGGACTACATTCACACTTTCCCCTATGAAAAAAATAATAAAAAGAGGAAAGAAAGATGGGTACTCCTTCCCATGTGATTTGCAGCCTCCAAAAACCCCCTATCATGTCAGCTATCAGTTTCTTTTGATTTGATGTACATAACAACAACAATAACAACAACCCCTGCTCTTTGAAGAGCAGACTGCTGGCTGCCGTTAGGCAAGTTGCCTCTTAGAGTGATCTCACATTTAACAGAACCAAGCTCTTCCTGGTTCTGTGCCATCCTCTTTTATTTATTGCTACATTTGAGCCCATTGTTGTACCCACTGTGTCAGCCTGGCTTGCTCAAGACTGCTGATCTAAAAACAAACTAAAAGAAGCTGAAAATCTCATGTCTGTTCCTCACTAATGACATTTATGTTTCTGAGTGCTCAGATGTCTTTATGTCATGTTCTTTTTAAACATCAGCGTGTGATATGGCACAGCACTAGAAACGTCCTTAGAGTTCTCTTAACTGTAGGGTGGTCAGAGCCTAAAAAAGTCTGTCCTTCAGTGTTGGTTAGAGTTTGGCATTTGCTGAAAATAAAACTTTCTCAGTTGTCTCAGACATATATACACATGCATATTCATGTCCAGTTAGTTAGTTGGTGTCGCATTGCTAGTGACTGTATAGACTAGATTACCTCATAGGGTTTTCCGGGTTGTGGTCCTCTGGAAAGCAGCTTGCCAGATCTTAGTTCTGAAGTGCCTCTGGGTGAGTTGGAAGCACTAAACTTTCTGACAGCAGTTGAATGCTTAATCATGGCATGCTATTTAAGGACACTCACACTTGCTCATGATCTCCAGCATGCTCCAGCACAGTGATAAGTCACTAATCAGTCCATCTTGTTTAGGATCTTCCTTTCTTTTTCTGGCCCACCACCTATCCCGGCATGATGTCTTTTCTAAACATTGGTTCACCCTGACAGTATGCTAAAGCATGTGAGATGAAGGTTTACCATCTATGCCTCTAAGGCTGCAATTCTTCTGATAGAGAATTGTTCTTTTGGCAGCCCATGGAATATTTAGGACTTTTTACCAAAACTACAATTCCAAGGCATCAATTCTTCTTTGGTCTTCCTTTATTCATTGTCTTAACTTTCAGATACAAAGGAAGCAATTGAAAATAACATGGGTTTGATCTGGCCCTCCTTGGTCCTTAAACTGATATCCTTGCTCTTTAGCACTTTGGAGAGATTCTAGATAGCAGATTTTCCCAAAGCAGCACACTTTTTAAATTTTTTTTTTACCCTTTTGATTTTTTTAACTGCTCTGACCATGGGTGTTGATTGTGGATCAAGAGAAAACAAAATCATTTACAACTTAATTTTTTTCTCTCCATCTATTATGATGTTTCCTCTTGGTCTAGTGGTGGAGATTTTTTGCTTTCTTGATGCTGAGATGTAATCTATGTTGAAGACTATAGTCTTTAATCTTCTGCAGCAAGTGCTTCAAGGTGTCTTCACTTTCTGCAAGCAAAGTGGTGTCATCTGCATAATGCAGATTGTTGATGAGTCCTCCTCTAATCACATTCTTCTTCTAGTTCAACTTCTCTAATTACTTGCTCAACACACAGATTGAATAGGTGTGGAAAAAGAATACAACCATGATGCACATCTTTGCTGATTTTTAACCATGCAGTGCTCCCTTGTTCTGTTTTAATAGCTACTTGCTCTAGGTATAGGTTTTACAAGAGCACAATTAAGTGTTCTGGGATTCTCATTCTTCTCAATGTTAGCCATAATTTGCTATGATCCACACAGTCAGATTCCTGCTTAGTTGAGGAGAGGCAAAGAGGCTGTGAATATAATAGATTTGGAGGTGTGACTGTTAGAGGTCAAAGAAGGGTCTTAGGCTAAACCAGGGAGTTACGGGGGACCTGCTTAGTTGAGGGTGGGCCTGTCATCCACTTGGAACAGGAGGAGCCTGTAGTGTGGCCTTTACATCCAGTGATGGAAAAAAGATGCTGATCATCCAGATTGAGGGGTCTTAATACTGATCACTTCCTCTCTCTCCCCCTAGCACCCCTGGGGAGAGGCTGCATGCCTGAGGACTGAGGGCTGCATTGGCAGAGTGTCCTCTTTGGATCACACCAGCTCCGAATTCAGCTCAACCCCCTGTGTCACATCTGGGGCTGCTTTATAGACAGCCTGTGGTCCATTCAAGATGAAGAACACTGATGAAGAACACTGTTTTAACATGGTGAACTCATGGTTTCACCAATAGTTTCACATTTCATCGTAATGTCATCTTTGGAACTATAATTTGGCGGATGTTTTAATACCCTTGTACATATAGTCACGTGGCAATGGGATCCAGAAGGAACCGTGCAGTAAAACAGCAGAGGTTGTTGAAACTATTTGCTGATGGTCCTTGTGATTGTTACCAGGAGTAGTTAGTGTTTGTAGCCATGCCTTCAAAGGCAGCCATGGAGGCTGATGAGACTGTGGTCTTTTCCTGGCTGAGAGTTTGCTTTAAAATCAGCAGTGCAGCAGCATCAGGGATTCCAGCCTGACACCCAGAATCTGGTGCTTCCATTGGTGGTATGGTTCTTCTGCCACTGTCGCAGGCTGGAGTTTCCAAGATGAACCCCAAACATGGCCTATTGCTAATGCTCTTCTTATAATGTGGCGTTGACTCCTCTCCACCTGTAGAGGACCTGGGGATGGTGGTGGTGGTCTGTGCATCTGTGACTGTCTGACTGGTAGGGGGTGACAGAAGTGACACTATGATTTTTGAGGCTGGTCTGTAAGCATGCTCTGAATATCTGCCTTGTTTACATGACTGTTGCAATGACATTACTGGGCAGTTGGACACAGGGTCTTTTTGTTTGGCACAAACTGCCTTATCCATTATTACCATTTTGCAGATATCAAGATTACAATTTCTTTTTTATGTGCCCATAGCCTGAATATACCACTGAAGGTCTAACGTTGTTGAGTGGATCCATGGCTGAAAAGAGCAGTTTTTCAGAGGCAGTAGATTGCATGGGAGGAGACTGCTGCTCTTTCTCCTGTGAAGCAGCTGGTGGATCAAAACCACATGCCTTCAGGTTGGCAGCCCAGCTTCTTACCACAAGACCACTCCCATTGCCATCGACTCAGGGCCGACTCATAGCTGACCCTCCAGCAGGTTTCGAGGGGCTGCTGTAAGTCACATGAGAGGGGATTTGCCATCTTTTTCCTGTCGGGCATCTGGGGGGTTTGAACTCCAAGGAAACAAGATCTTTGGTGGACAGTGCAGCTCCCTCCTGACGACACCCCCAGAGTTCTCTGCTTACTGTAAATTCCCATCCAGTAGTAAGTACCCTGTCAGTGCCCGTGATTACATGCCATTTACCTTTCTGGGCCACTGGCCCTTTTCCTGACTTTTTACCTGAAAGTATCAGGGAGTACAATTTTGATATGTGAAGTGTAGAAAAGCATCAAAGCATCACTTTTTACAAGAATCCAGGTGTATCTCAGTATTGAATAACTTTGAACAGGATTCATCACTTTGCCCTTACCGCCTCCCAAAAGTCATAAAAATAGCCTCTAATTCATGCCTAAGAGCTATAGACTTAAACGGAAAGGCGTGGAGCGCCATCTCTTTTAGTGGAATTAAAAGAAAACAAAATGTTGAGTCATTAAAATTGGTACCCAGGGACTTCTTTACGGTAGAGACTTAATTGTGTGAGAGTGCTGTCTGTTTTCTGCTGGCCCAAACTATTAGGGAAAAACTAAAACAAAATATCCCAAACTGAGCACGTGGCTTTTCATCAATACGTTATTAGCCAGGGTGAAGATGCCCTGGAATGTGCCAAGGAATTTTGATTAATTGCTGTACGTCAGTCCTTTCCTAAATTAAAAGCTTGAAAATGCTTCTGATGAAATACACACGACATCTAAAAATGTTATTCACAAAAAGAACACATACTCAGTATATTTATTTTTTGAAAAAGGAAATCAAGAAAAAAGTGGTAGCCAGACTTTTCTCAGATTTCTCTCAAGCACTTATTTTCTCTCAGCAATCCCAGAAAGGATTGTTTTAAGTTGGCTCAATATGTGTCTCCTAAGGGGTCACAATTAAAAATGAAAAAGGAAAAATCCCCTCTTATGCCATGAAATCTCTTTTCATCTCTCCTGTCATTCTATCTACAATGCTCTTGGAGCTTTCTCGTGTCTTATGTGCTTGAAACACTTCACTAATGTATTCATAGTGAGTTTTCATCACAAGGAGAGTTTTTCTCATAGCCCTGAGATTCTGGATGAAATAATATTCCTTTAGAGGCATATATATTATTTCAAAGGTAGTTTCAAAGAGGCATATCTTCTGGCTTTCTATAACTGTCTTGAAATTCCAGGTGGTGATACACAGATGCTTTTTATAAACAAGTTTTTAAGTAATTGACTAGAATTTTTGTTACTCATGCAGTCCTTTGTGTATATGTACAAGATACATGTTTTGTACGCTTTTCCGTGAGCCCAGGAGTTTTCACTTACATCCTATTACAGTGGAATAAAAGCTCCATGTTCCCCTTTGTCATTTACAAATGTAAACACCTGAGATTAAAATTTATCTTTTGTTTTAAAAAATGCTATCCAAGAATGCTTCACATTTCAGTTAAATGTTGACGTTACTGTTTAATCCAAGGACAGTGAACGTGAGCTCTTTCACTGGCCAGAGGAGGTCTCTGTGGGACATTTGTTTTCCTTTGAAGCCCACTGTCAGAAGTAGATGCAGCACTTCATGTTTGATGGCTGGGGAGGGCACACGTGGGTGAGGCAGGAAGGGGTTTGCCAAACTTGGGCTGCCTGGTGAAGTGAAGAAGTTGGTGGACGCCTTGAACCGTGATGGTCATCAGATGGGGTGGCGTTTTGTTTTGAATACATGGCAGGTTTTAACTTCCATTTTTTTCCCCAATGGCTTTTACATCTTGCCTGTGGGCAAGCAATTATTTTATTGAAATTGGCACAGATGTTCCTACTTTTCCCTTGCTCTTTAGACTACTTGTTTTTGTTTGTTGTTGATTGACATCGAGTTGACTCATTGTGACCCCATGAACAAAAGGCCTGAAGCCCTTCCACAGCCATCGTCATTTATCAAAGTTCACAGGGTTTCCAGAGGCATGCTGTTTAGGAAGTGGACGCCACTCCTGCTTCCAGTGTTAGGTAGGCACCTTGTCAAGGACTGGGCAGGGGTGCGATTTGGAAGGGTGATGGGGCCATCTTTAAGGCTGGCTGTTGTGATGTGAACATCTGTCTGGTGTAGGAATGGAATCTGCAGTCAGACCATGGGACTTTGAGCTTGTTACCTAACTTCTCTGAGCTTTAGAGTCTCCCTAAGCCTTAAGTCCCATGTAAAGCAGGGATAATTTTATGACTGTGCCTGGCCCATCATCCCCGTAATTTTTAGATGTTATGCTTTTTGTCCCCCCCTTCGAGTAACCCAAATTTGTGTCACAGTTTTATTTTTTGAAAGTCTCATTGAGGTGGTTTTTCATCCTCCCTCCTCAGTCTAAACAACCTTTGCTTGTCCTTCAAGCCTGGAAGACCTCCACCCCCACTGCCCGCTGAGGAGGTTTGTCTGGGCGCCCTGCATTTATTTTCTTTTATCTTGGATCTTACTGTACTTCATCATTGTCTGAAAACTCTTCTGTCTCCTCCATGAGATCATAGGTCCTGTGAGGAAAAGAATTTCGTTTTCATTTCTCTACCTCCAGCCCTACAACACGGTGTCTTTAGATTTAATCTTAACACCCGCTGCCTGCTGCTGTTTGCACCTCAGTTTCCCCACCACTTGCTAGGCCATCATGATCACATGGGGCAGTGAGTGTGAAGGGCAGTCGGCAGGGTTGGCATGCTCTGGACTCACATTAATACTGCCAGGCTGAGAGATTACATGGCTGCTGTCCTTATTTAATTCTCTTGGTTGCTAATGGAAAGGTGATGGTCCAAGTTCACCCAGAGGCACCTTGCAAAAAAGATCTGGAAATCCACTTTCAGAAATCAGTGAGAAGAAGGGCAGGCAAAGAGGAAGGGGGGGGGAACATCACTGGTGTAGCAGAATTTAGTGGGTGAGTGCTATGTGTGTGAAACAATGGGGAAGGCTCAATGGGGACTTGAAAAAATGGGATGATAGTAGGCGTAGAGCAATGCTAATTAATTATATAAATATAACGTATATAAATGCTTAAAATGCAAAGTACATATATGAAACATGATGTGTATGAATGATTATATGCAAATCAATAGAAAATTTTAAAAAATAAAGCTTGCCCCTAAAAATTCTGTGGACACAGCACTTCCCTGGCACACGTGGAGACGGCATCACTTCCCTGTCACACATGGAGATAG
>NW_006399882.1:7168151-7175172 GCF_000299155.1 Elephantulus edwardii | reverse complement strand
GATAGGGTCACTTCCCTGTCACACATGGAGATAGGGTCACTTCCCTGTCACACGTGGAGATAGGGTCACTTCCCTGACACATGTGGAGATAGGGTCACTTCCCTGACACTCGTGGAGATGGGCTCACTCCCTGACACACGTGGAGATGGGCTCACTCCCTGACACACGTGGAGATAGGGTCACCATGGATTAGAACTGACTTGAGGGCAGATAGCAACTCTTTCATCCGTATTTAAAAGCCCGATATGGAGGATTTCGCCCATGATTCCTATAGAGCCCACTCTGGGCCAGAGAGCCCTGGTTGTGGTGAGGGTATCTTGACTGCTAGTCAAAAGGTCGGAGGTTTGGCTTCACCAGCTTCGCTAGCTTCGCTGATTCTGTAAAGACGACATCCTTCAAAACCCTGTGGGCAGTTGTACTGTCTCCTACACCGTTGCTATGAGCTGGAGTCAGCTTGATGGCAGTGGTAGTAGTGGGTACGGGCCAAGCCCCTTGCTCTGAATCTTGCTCAGAGATCAACAGGGTTCTCCTTTCTCTTACTTCCTTGTTCATACATTACAGTTTGTAATGCCTTCCGTCTGGTCTAGCAGCGTTACATGGTTTTAGACTTCATTTGCCCTAAGGTCTCCTTAGACTTCATGTCAGAAGCGACTTGTGGTTGACCTTTCAGTGGGTTTTCTGAGGTTATAAATCTCATAGGAGGAGATGAAATTGCTGGTGGATTCCACTCAAGCCTTTGGTTGGCAGTGTAGCTCCACGTAGACTACACCAGTATGACTGGATTAAAAACACAGAGTAATGTGTGTTGGAATCATTTTTGCCTTGACATAATTTAATTTTTCCCCCAAGTAAGTTAAAGATTTTTTTAAATTTAAATGGCATAATAATTTTTAACCCACTCTTATTTCAGTAAGAAAATGTAATTGAGATGGGGGAGAAGCAGCGAAGATAGGCATTAACACTCGATGCTGGTTCCCACGCTGCCTCCGTGGAGTCCTTCAAAGACATTTGGAGAAAGAATCTCGAGCTATTTTCATGATTGAAAACAAGAATACAAAAGCCCAATAAGCAAGAATGAGTCTTCTGAAGATATAGTTACTTAAGCTACGGGACAAGTTTCTTTGCTTTTAGGCAGAATTCTCTGAAAGCAGTGAGGATAGTCTGGTTATCTCAGGGGCAGCTAAGTTGCTCATTCAGTCCTGAATGCTGTCAAGGGGCAGAGGCTCCTCACAAAATGTACCCAACAAACATAGCGCAGGGGTTCTTGATGGCAGAAAGACTGTGGAAAACTGGTATCCCCTCTCATGGTTTGAAAAGGAAATGTAGAAATATGATAATAAAGAAGGAAGTAAATGATCATTGTTACCATATGTCAGAAAGTGATTTGAGCTTTCCGACTTTAGAGAAAACACACGACCACCCAAGGTGGCGTGAGAAGCACTTGGAGTTTATCTGAATTTAAGACCATCACAATAGAGAGTAACAAAAACTGGTTTTAGGCACTGTTGCTCCATAAATTCACTCTATTAGGTGCTTTTCCCATTTTTTTTTTTTAATCTTTCAAACTTGGGGAACACAAAGTCATTGGCAAGTTAGAATTATCTGCATATGTGAAATTTATTTTGCATTTTAGCACATTCAGATTAAATGTATCAGTATTATAGATGGAAAAACATCTGTAAGATTGAAAAAATCGGTTTCCACCTTTATCGCTTCTCACTCTTATTTGTTGCTAGGAGGGACTGTTCTTTGGAGAGGGATATGATGCTTGGAAGGGTGAAGGATTGATGAGAGAGGAAGACTCTCAATCAGTGGATAGGCACGGTGAGGCCGCAGTGAACTCTAGTGTGTCAGGAAGTGTGAAGATGGATGACACAAGAAAGGACAGGGTTAAGAACCGCTGTTCATAGGGTCGCTATGAATCATACTCGACTCGACGGCACCTAACAACAAAAACACTTGTCTGTTCATTGAGAAGGAAACTTTTCTTTTTTTTTAATTATTAATTTCTGACAATTTTTATGCTGTGTCCAGTGTCTCTTGAGTTGTAGTGCCTCCGAAGGGAAGGTGATGTGTCCTGTAAAACTCCTGTATAGATTATATTTTTCTTCTTGCTGACTGACTTTGGCTCCGGTTCCGCCTTGGGGCTTTGTACCTGTGGGCGCGTCAGAAGCTATTGCCGCAAGTTGCTTCTCTATTGCCTGGCCTCGATGTCTATCTGTGTTTCATTGATTATGCAAAGGCATTTGACTGTGTGGATCATAACAAACTGTGGCTGACTCTGAGAAGAATGGGAATCCCAGAACATTTAATCGTGCTAATGCAAAACCTATACTTGGACCAGGAGGCAGTTGTCAGAACAGAGCAGGGTAACACTGCATGGTTCAGAATTAGGAAGGGTGTACGCCAGGGATGTGTCCTATTTCCATACCTTTTCAACCTGTATACAGAGCAGATTATCTGTGAGGCTGGGCTCTATGAGGAGAATTGTGGCATCAGGATTGGTGGAAGATCTATTAACAATCTGCGTTATGCAGATGACACAACCCTGCTTGCTGAAACTGAGGAGGACTCATGCATTTGCTGCAGAGGGTCAAGGACTGCAGCCTTCAATGTGGACTGAGGCTCAATGTCAAGAAGACAAAGATTCTCACCACTGGACCAATCGGTAGCATCAGTATGGATGGCGAAGAGATTGAGATTGTTCACAGCTTCAGTTTGCTCGGCTCCACGGTCAACACTATTAGCACCAGCAGCCAGGAAATAAAAAAATGTATTGTGATGGGAAAGTCTGCTGTTAGGGACCTCTCTAAAGTACTCAAGAACAATGGTGTCTCTCTGGAGACTAAGGTGCGCCTGATACAGGCTATGGTCTTTGCAATCACTTGTTATGCATCAGAGAGTTGGACAATGACTAGGGGAGGATAAAAGGAGATTTGATGTCTTTGAGCTGTGGTGCTGGAGAAGAGTATTGAATGTACCATGGAATGCCAAGAAAACAAACAAGATTAATCCTGGAGAGCGTTAAATCAGGCTGCTCCTTGGAGGCAAGGATTCTGTGGCTTCATCTGACATACATGTTGTAAGGAGAGACAGGTCCTTGGAGAGGGACATCATGCTTGGGAGGGTGGAGGGACAGCGCAGGAGGGGAAGACCCTCTATGAGGTGGATTGATTCAGTGACTGGGGTAATCGGGATGGGTGTGTCAGAGGCAATGTGATTGGCACAGGATAGAGCAGGGTTTAGGGCTGTTATACATAGGGTCACTATGAGTCGCAAATGACTACATGGCACATAACAACTACAACAACAATTATTAATTTCAATGAAAATTTACAGAGACTTTGGATTTCCATTCATTCATTGTTGCATTTTCTCCCCTCCCAACCCTCCCCCCAGGAAACTTTTCATAGCTGTTGCCTTTGGAGTGAGAAAGAATGGAAAGTACTTACAAGACATAATGTGCAGTTTTGTTCCCTGTTTAGATGTGCTTCTGTTCTCTGCTAAGAAATGAGGTAATTGTAAATACAGTATGTAAGTGAACTGGAAAGCTCCTTCCATTAAATGTTTCAAGTAATGGAGATACTTCAACGATAACCCTATGAAGCTATCTGCGTTAAAAGTTTACAGCTTCAATTTTATGAGCTTCGAGGCTTTTTGCACTAGATGAAAGGAATAGTGCGCTATAAAAATTGGTGTCTTCGGAGCTTCTTGCTTTCACCAGGATTTTAGGGAAGGAGAGGGGCACCGAATGGTCCCAGTGTGTAACCTCCCAGTGGGAGATGCTGTCATTATCTTTTGGCTTTGCTAAAATAAAGAAGATCTTTTTTGCTAAACTACGATGGACACTCTTGGTTTTTAAAATCTCGGTTTATAGATTTGGTGTATATTTTGTTACACCAAAGAGCATATTCTAAAGCAAACACTGTGCTTAATACTCACTGGGCTGCCACGTTGTCACAGTGAGTGGAGTTTAGAAAGCACTGCCTGTTGTGAGGATGGCACAGGACAGAGTGAGGTTTGGACTTGTTCATAGGGCTCCTATGAGCTGGAGTTGACTAAAAGGGCACCTAACAGCAGCACCTATTATGACATATTTTCCTTTTTTAAATCCAGCAAATGTTTATGAGACTACTGCATCAGTCATCTCTTGACATTAGAAAGCCATACTCTAGGACACCCCAGACTCCCTGGCTGCCATGGAGGTGACTGCGACTCATAGCGACCCTATGAACAGTAGCTCAGAACCCTGCCCTATCCTGACCCAGTCTCAGTGTCTCTGACACACATGCTCCCATTGCTACAGTCACTGATCCAGTTTACTTATTGTTGTGATCACAGATGTCAAGGTCGACAAGACTCTCTCTTTCTGTCTCATTCTCAGGCTCAGGCTGGAGAGACTGTTCTCAAAGGGACAGATTCTTCTCAAAGTTCCCAGAGGGGCAAGCAGAAAGAGGCAATGGCTCTTAGAAGCCCAAATAACATGACAGCTCACAGTTTTGGTCCATATCATCAAGCTTGAAAAGGTAAAGCGTCAGCTAAAGAGAGGAAGACCCCCGTTGAGATGGATTGACATGGTGACTGCAGCAGTGGGCTCAAATGATGATGATGGCACAGGGTAGGATGGGATTCAGGTCTGTTGTTCTTAGGGTTATTATGAGTCATACTCGATTCGACGGCATATGACAACAACAATGATAGAGACTCTTCCTTAGGGAGTGTATCCTTATAGGCGTAGCAAACCTGCAAAGAAAATTCTAAGAATCTGTGTGTTCTGACTGAGTTGAGGAGCCCACAGCTTAATTTAATTTCTGCCTGTGAGTAAATTTAGAATGCACTAACAAGATATGCCTTGTAGATGACATTAATGCTTTTATGAAAAGTAGGGACAGTGGCGGTTCAGTGGTAGGTCTCTTGCCTTTGATGAAAGGGACCAGGGTTCCAGTCCCGGCCAGTGCACTGCCTGTCAGTGGAGGTGTGTATGTGAAATTGGTTTTAGTGGAGCTTCCTGACTGAGGCAGACTAGGATGAAAGACCTGGCAATCTACTTCCCAGAAAACCTTTGTGTTATAGTGGCCTCTTCCAGGACTGATCATAGGCATGGTGTAGGACTGGGTGGCATTTTGTGCCACTGTGTGTGGAGTCACCATGGGTTGGGGCCCATGTCAAAATAGAAGAGTTTCACCTTTTAGCCTGGCTACTTGGAGCTCTCTCACACCTCAGGGAATAAAAGAAAGAAGGGAGGAAGTTTCCAGAGTCTCAGCCCTCCAGTTGCCCCAGCACAAGCTAGAGGCTTGCTTTACCTGGCAGAAAGCGCCTGGCTCAGAACAAGCAATGTGAGACTTCTTCACTCCAGCTAAGCAGACGAGTGGATGGGGGCAAAGCTAGCGGAAGTCTGGCTTCATTTTTAGTTCTCTGACTGTCAGACTGGAAAGCTGATTTTTCAGTTGGGGAGTTATTCTGTCGCCCCTTAGGTTTTCATTTATAGTTGTCACTAAATATATTCCCGTGATGCAAAATTAGGGCTTTTTTACTTGCCATTTGGCAGCTGTGCCTGTATCTCTTTTTTAGTTTTTGATGTATATTTTAAATTCACTTAGACTTGGATGGGGTGGAATTATGACTTTTGTGTTTTTTAGTTTTCTTTTTTTTTTTAAAGTGAAGTGTCTCACTTAATTCAGGGTTAGGTGTGATATAAAAAGGCAAGTTATTATAGTAGCTAGCAATTATTGAGAGTTTAACGGGGGGACTTTGTCCTGGCCAAAGCACAAGACATAAATGATACTTTATCCTCTGAATCATACTATGAGGTAGATGTTGTAATTCTTCTCATATGCCCGAGAAACAGAGGTTCAGGGAGGTTCAATAGTTGGCCTAGAGTTTTCTAACTAATAAGTCCTAGATTCCAGCCTACATCTGATACACCTTACGTTTTTTTCAGAAGGCGTTATTTTTATCTCAAAGTATCTATACCCAGAGCTTGGGCTCCGGTAGGCATGGAGAACCATGGAAACGAAAGCACCTGAGTAATTACAAATGGGAATAAAAGGGCCCGGGCGAGCCGTGCGCTGTCAGGTGGAAGATGTTACGGGTAGGGATGAATCTGCTGCCTCAGGAATGTGCTTGCTGGCTTTTCGGTTTTCGCCACTCCTTGACGTGGCTTGATTGGGACTGTGCCCACTGGTTGGGGTCTGATGACACAGTTCAGATCTGACCCCTAATCTCCAGAAGCCTTTTAAAGGAGCTGCAAATCCCAATAGGAATAGTGGAAAAGGATATGTTCTCTATCAGCTTTGAAAAGACTTCAGATTTCTCATTAACTTGAGCTTTCCATGGGACCAGATCGTTCTCATTATTTCTCTGTGTTGGGACAGTGTGAGCCTTTTCTCTGCTGATAATGAATCATTGTAATTATTGGCCATCGCTGAGACCCTCTGGCGCCCTAAGGTGGCTCATCCATCCTCCCATCATCTTGCATTGGTGATTTAGGTTGTTGCTTATCTCAGCACATCTGTGGGAATGTGTTTTTTTGTTGTCTTGTGTATTTAACTACAGAAGAACTAAGGCCCAGTGTTTCATTGGACATCACAGTCCATTCCTTCCCCATTTATCTGTGGGGTGCAGTGTGCTGGGAGTTGGGGTGTAGTGGGGAGCAAGGCTGAGTACCTCTCTCAGAAGCATGTGGAGTGTGCCTTCCAGGAGGGTTTTCGGAAGAGCTTTCTGTCCGTGGACACTATGTTCTTTCCATGTAGCTCTCTTTGTGAACCTTATGTCTGTTGTGAGGATTTTTTTTAAAGTAATTTTTCTTATGAAATGCCAGGTCCCTTCGTCTCAGTGTGAACGATTTGTCCTTGTGGAGGACAGGGAAGATGAAACCCGGACAGTGGCAGTTGTTCCATTGTCTGTTCATTCCATCAGGTGGGAGCAGTATTGCCTTGGTGGTCCCCAGTGAACCCTGCGTCGAGTGGGAGCGGTATTGCCTTGGTGGTCCCCAGTGAACCCTGCGTCAGGTGGGGGTGGT
>NW_006399882.1:7137598-7167940 GCF_000299155.1 Elephantulus edwardii | reverse complement strand
TTGGTGGTCCCCAGTGAACCCTGCATCGAGTGGGAGTGGTATTGCTTTGGTGGTCCCCAGTGAACCCTGCGTCAGGTGGGAGCGGTATTGCCTTGGTGGTCCCCAGTGAACCCTGCCTCTGGGTGTTCACGTCCTTGGATCTAAGCAGTGACTCTTGGAAGTCACTGTAAACATTATCTGAAGCACAGAGGATGCAGCTCCTGCTCAGGACCTAACCAAGGCCCGTCAGTTTTCCTTTCAGGTCTTTTTGGGAGTCTGAGCTAATACTCTGTAAGGAACTTTGCTGCCCTTATGTTGAGAAATTACTTGGAGAGGATGAGGCCTTGAGACACCTGAAGAACTTGGGGGTCATTGTGTCCTGAGGCCCCATGTGAGAGAGCCTAGCCAGCCCTCCCAGCCATCTGAGCCATTCTGGCTTCCAGCTGGGCTCCGGATGTGTGTGTGTGTGTGTGTGTGTGTGTGTGTGTGTGTGTGTGAAAGAGAAAATTGTGGTGGTTCTCAGCCACTGAATTTTGGTAGTTTGATGTAAAGCAGCAGATAAAAACAAATTCAAGAAGCAAATTTAGTTAACACCTGACATGGATCCAAGGCCAAGCTGGTGCCTGTACCTCAGACAGCTAAGAGTATGGGTAGAAAAAAAGGCGTTGAATAGCTACTTTCCAAGTTAAAAGGGCACTTGTTATCTCACTGGATGCTATGAATTCTAGGCCGTTTTGTCTTAGAAGTACTCACTTTGCTGCTCAGTAATTTTATGTTTCTTTAACTGCCTCCTAGGTGTGGGCCTTTTTGTTTTTTCTGAGATGAGAAAGTCCCTGCGGGCTGGCAAGGCCTCACATTTCTCCTGTAAGTAGGGAGCATAGGTCAGTGCTGGGGAAGATGGATTTTATAATCTGACAGAATATTGTTCATTTCCAGAATCTTGTACAGCTTTAAGACCCTAAATAGAGAAACTTGGTTGCACATTAAGTGCATGCCTGCTGATGGGAAAGTTGAGATAGTTTAAACCTACCAGCAGCTGTGGAGGGAGAAAGATGGGACAGTCTGCAGTCATCGAGGCTCACAGCTTTGGAACCCCTGTGAGGCACTTCTCTGTCTTGTAGGGTTGCTAGGAGTTGGCTTTCACTCTAAGGTAACAGCTTCATCCTTCGTTGGGGTAGATAGTTAACAGGCATGACTATGAACCAAAGAGTTACAGATTTAAATTCACCCAGAGGCACGTGATTCAGGCCATGGCCCTTTCAGTTACTTGCTATGCTGCTGAGAGCTGCACTATGAATAAGGATGACAGAAGAATTGATGCCTTTGAGCTGTGGTGTTGGAGAAGAGTATTAAATATCTTATGGACTTCCAGAGGAACAAGCAGACATGCCATGGAGAGGTTGCTGCCAGAGTGTTCCTTGGAGGCAAAGACGATGAAGCTTCGTCTCACATAATTTGGGCATGTTCCTAGGAGAGGTCCTTGGAGAGGGACATCATGCTTAGAAAGGGGATGGTTAGCAAAAGAAAGGAAAACCCTCAACCAAATGGACTGACACAGTGACTGCTGCATGGGCTGCCAGGAGTTGAACTGCTAAGATTACCTTGGAGAAGTTTATGACATAACGGGTTTTTTATTTTTGTTGGATTTTTTTTAAAGTACTTCATTTCATAGATATATTTTGGGAAAATTACGTAAAATGCTATAATAGTGTCTGTCTGTTGTTACTGTATTTTACTAACACATGAAATTGTTTGTGATCAAATTACATCCAATTCAGTGTAGAGAAAATGTAGTTGTCTACAAAAGATCTGAAGGCCAGAAGGGTGAACAAGTGTTTGAGTCTAGCCCATGACACCTAGAATAATAGTGAGTGACACACATGGTTGGTATCCCAGGCCTGATATGTAAAGTCCGCTGAGTGTAAAGTGTTCTTCTTCAATAAGGCTCGCTGTTTCTTTTAATTGCCTCTAGGTTCTTCAGGTCTCTTGTTCTCCCCATGCAGATCCACATCCCCTAGAGCAGCTGAGGCAGAGTTTGGGCAACAGTGGGGAAACGGGGATAGCATAATCATGTGACGTAAGCACATCAGCCACACATCATGAGTACTGTGTGGTGCTCTCGATTATATGGAATGTTCTGGATTCCATTCCCCGTCTAGACGACCCGGGCATAAGGCTGAAATGATATGCAAACTCCTTGAAAGAGAAGAACATTTGAGAAGACTAGCTAGAGTCTGTGCTGCTCTTTCCTTCTCCCTGCAGTGGAAGATGTTGTTTAGAACTTTGCAACACAAGATGTGGCCCGTGGCCCAGTCAGCAGCCTCAGCATCTCCGGAGAGCTTATTAAATACAAAGCTCAGTCCCCATCCTGGACCTCTTAGATGAGAAGCTGCCCATTAACACAATCCCCAGGTGGTTTGTTGGCATGTTGGACTTGTGTTTGAGGGGGAGGTTGGCAAGCTTTGGTTAGGTGCCGGCAGTGAGGGCATGGCAGTGATGGGAAATAAAGGGAAATGGCTCCATTTAAACACACAGGCAGGAACTGCCACAAGGCTTTTCACCGATTTTCTTCCTTACAGACTGCACTCAGTTCTAAGCTATTTCATTATAGAGAGTGATAGATGGTACCCAAGATCCCGAGGGAGGAGAGCAAACGTGGTGTTAAATTATTTATGGAACGGGCTTCTTTGTCAAGACATCAGTGAGGTACTGTTTTCATAAATGTGTAACTGGCTATGTGAGTCAAGAAAGGAAGAGCCGATACTTACAAAGTGTTCGTTGCATGCCGAACAATGGACAAGGTGCCCTATGTGCATTATTATTTGCATTGAATCTTTTTATGTGTGCACCTAATCTTTTTACAGTCCTGTGGGGATGTTGAGGTTGCTAATTTTCCTACCCAAGGTTGCAGTCCTGGAGAGGAGTAGATCCAAGATCCAAGGCCATAGCTCTCTAGCACCTACACCTTACCAAAAAAGTGTCTACACTGACATTTGTAGTGGTCACTCGGACCAAAGTCTTAAATGTAGCAGTGGTTGGCAAATATTTGCATTCCATTGCATCAGAAACTGGCCAGGAGATAGCCTGCTGTGGTGCTCTTTTAAGTTATTTCCTCAGTTTCTTGGGAACACAAAGTGTTGTCTACTCCATTTGTTAAGCACCATAAAGAACATTGCTGAAATGTGGGCTCCACAGCAGAAATACACAGAAATGAGCCACTTGGACATCATGGTTTTGCCCTCTCTCTTTGTGGTGGAACCAATTCATAGCCAACCCTCCTTTGGGTTTCTGGGGCTGTAACTCAAGCTGGAGGAGGATGTCCATTTTTTTTCTTTTTTACCCTGTGGAGCTACTATTGGATTCTAAGTGCTCGAGAAGCTCGGTCTTTGGGGTAGCAGAAGGTAGCAGAACGCCTTAGGGACTGTGACAGTGAGTCCCCTGGCTTTTGTCATCTCTCATTGCCTTCAAGTCAGAACCAACTCATAGCAGCCCATCCAGCAGGTTTTCAAAGGCTGTACATTGCACAGAAGGAGGCTGCTCTGTGGGATCAAGATACAGAAGTGTGCTCCATAATTATTTATAGCTGTGGGAGATATCAGCTCTACTCTCTCTAGGATTGCGGCTAAGAGTTGGAATCGATGACAGAGCAATGGGTACATGTTTTGTTTAACTGGGAAAAGAATCATATTCATTTGACACAGATACTGGTGGCAGCAAAGGTCCGGCTGTCAACAAGCTGGAGTCAGAAGGCAGATATTTTAAATCCTCATTCCTGCCTCTTACTAGCTTTGTGACATTGGACAAATTACCTAGCTTTTCTGAGCCACAGTTATCTACACTGTAAGAATAGCGTGCATGAAACTAAATGACTAATACGCAGAAGCCCTTGTGACTTAGCGCAGTGATCCTGATTCAGTTCAGACTGTTGACTGATAGGTGTGACTCAAAGAGCTGAGCACACGGGACTCTTTATAGTTGATTCTGTGGATTGGGCCCTGACCCGAGACGTGGATGCTCACCTGGACGGGTTAACCATGCTGTTTTCCATCTTTAGGCTCTCAGGGTTATGCTATTTAATGTTTATGCTGTTAAATAATGACTATTAAATTATTAAAGTGGAATGAAATGGTAAACTCCTCAGTTACAGTAGACATATTGCAAGTGCTTAATAGCCACGCACAGTTAACGGTCACTGTAATACTGGGCAGCTGTGCTACTGGACATCTCCACCATTGCTGTCAGTTTTGTTGGGCAGCGCTGCTGGTGGTGGGTGCCCTTATGACTCATTCCTCCTTTCGAGGTGGAGTTGGACGAAGCCATCAAGAGCGTAACCTCTAGATTCATGTTCACGTCAATTTTCATGTATGGATTCTCCACTCCTTAGTGGAATGAAGATCCTGGGCACACAGCTTTGGCTCTTTGAGCCTCTCTTTTCTCATCTGTAAAATCCAGCTAATAACAGCCTTCCTTTGAGACTTACTGTAAATAACGAATGAGCTTTTGATAAGGCACACGTAAAGTATTTTATACCGGGTGGTTCAAAGATGGTATGTATGCATTTTATGTTGAGTTCAGGCGCCATTGTGTTGCATAGAGTGTCCACCCATATGGTTCACAAAGGAGATCAATGCGCCTGGGGCCTTTAAAACATAGTTTGGGGTTGTTTGTTGTGTGTTGTGTGTTGTGGTTTGTTTGTTGTTGTTGTTTTGTTTTGTTTTTTTTTTTTTTAAAGAACTCACTACTGCCCATTGGCCTTCCCAGGCAGTTTTTACTGGAAGAAACTCATCATTCTCTAGTGGAACAACTGGTGAACTTGACCAGCAGACCTTTCTGTAAATAGACTAATCCATTCTTTACTCCCTGTACCATGAGAGCCCCAGGATACTGTGTGTAGCTGAAGAGAAGGAGTTTTCTCCTGCGATGTCATTTTGATTGGAAGAATCCCCTGCTCCTCATGTCAATCCCGAGTCCTAGGTACTTGACAGCATAGAGTAGGATATCTGTTAGGGTTTCTGAGGCTTTGAGTCTTTACTGAAGCTTCATTTTCTCCTGTGCACCGACTGGGGGATTCAAACCACCAACCATGTAGTTAGCAGCTCAAGGATTAACCCACGATGGTACAGGGCAACTTTCTGGACTGGAGCTGGACTTAATCCGAAGACAAATGTATACCCTTCTTGGTCCTGTCTCGTTGGCATCTGGCTCTTTCCTAGAAGCTTTTGGACAAAGGTCTTGATATGGGAAGAGGACTTAAGTGACCACATCATCTGCGCATTTCAGGGGCCTGAGGTCTCAGCAAGCACTTTGATACCAGGGTGGGGTTTCCATTTCTATATGTCTGCCTTTGGGTTAAACTTGGGCAATCCATGTGGCCCTCTCTTGAACTAGACTTTGATCCGCAAGTTACCACTTAAAGATGAAGATCCCTGTTCAGTTAATTTTCCTTTTGTTGGGAAGATGTCCCATCCCAAGTCATGGCCAGAAATCCAGAGAAACTCAGGCAACTCCCACAGCACGTTAATAAAGGGAAGGAAGACATGCCAAAACAAGACTGTAAAAATGATGTTATATTTTAAATATTTATGCTTAATAAAACCGTGATTTTAATGCACATGTAACATGTTGTAAAGAGTGATGGCTGTTGTGAGATTATTGCAGTCCCATAAAAATATTAATGATGAGTGTCTTACAGTGTGTGGTCTGGTCATGGGGGTTATGCATAAAGTTACAATGATTTGAGTGTAGTCAGTGGATTATAGTGAATGTGTATCTAACTCAAAGTCCCTTGGTGGTGCATACGGTGAATGCACTCAGCTGCTGTCTCGAAGGTTCTGGCTCTTTCTCTCATTCCCGTGCAATTGGAAATGAGTTATACTGACCTTCCATTGGGTTTCTGGGCCTGTAAATCACATGAGAGGAGATTGCTTCTCTTTTTTCCTTGGAGCCATTGGTGGCTTTGAACAACCAGAGAAGCATGGCCTTTGAGTTAGATTACAACTCCCTACAGACTATGCCACCAGGTTGGAAGTTCAAAGTCACTGTGAGTTGCCTTAGAAGAAAGACCTGGCCATCTACTTAAAAAAAAAGTCAGCCAGTGAAATTTCTGTGGCTTACAGTCACACCCTGACTGACAGCCACTGTAAGTCAGGTGACACTAGTGTTTGGAGGGAGTAAGAGTAAAGGGAGAGTGTATTGAAGATCACTATTCAACAGAACTCATTCCACCAAGTGGGACCCAACTCATTTGACCATCCAGTGGGTTTCAGAGACTATCAATCATTTGGGAGGAGATTGTCCCTCTTTCTCCTGTGGAGAAATCTTCCTGCCTTTGGATTGACAGAACAATTCCATAACCACAGGGCCACCAGAGTTCTCTAAGTTCAGTATTAGGCATTGCTGATATACTAAAATTGAAGGATTCTTTGATTGAGAGGTCTCCGTGCAATTTGGGAGGGGAGGGGGTTTAGATCTATCTTAGTATATATAGAGGGAGCGTTGGTTGGTTTGTAGGTGCCGTTGTTCTATCCTGGACCATCTTCACATGTCCTGACGATACTCAAGCCCATTGCAGAAGTCACTGTATCAATCCATCTGGTTGAGGGTCTTCCTCTCTTTCACTGACCCTCCACCTTTACAAGCCAGATGTCCCCCTGCAAGGAGTAAGCTCTCCTAGCGACATGCGTGAAATGTGTGAGCTCAATCGTTATCATTTTTGCCTCCAAAAAGCAACTCTGGCTGTACTTTTCTCTGAAACACATCTGTTTGTTCTTTTGGCACTCAGCAATCTTCATGTTTCCTCATTTATTGAGTCACTGTAAGTAGCAACTGACTCAATGGCAATGAGTTAATCTGTATATATATGTGTGTGTATATATGTATTTTATGCTTCCCCCTCAATGAGGAGTATGGACATTTTAATGCATAATGTTTCTTATAGAAGAGGCAAAAATCCAGGATAAATCTCACAGTAAAACTTATTTCTTCCTGACATAAATATTTGCTTCATTGTGTGGAGCTGTTCCTTTCTCTCTTCCTGCTTTTTGGTTCAGTAGTTACTGATTTATTGGCCATTGTTTACTTGCACTCTCTTTGAAGTTGTGAAAATCAAGGCAAGTCCTTTTACCCCTGAAACACAGAGTCAGTGAGGCTGCCCCGGCCTGGGCCTCTCCCTAACATTCAAACCCCAACAAAAGGCTTTGCTCTGGGCTTTTCTGTCTTTTATAATTTGCACATACAGTTTGAATGAAACAACTTTCAACAGATGAGATTTAGGTAACATGATTCTTATTTTGAACACTTTTCTCTAAATATATTGTTTGGTAAGAGAAAACATCTTTTAAATTTAAATTTTTTTTAACATGTCCGCTTGCATTTGGTGAGCTGTCTTTTAAAAAGGAATTTTTCTATCTCTCCTTATTCCCATCTTATCCCTTACTCATGTATGTTACTCAGGCATTTCCTAGGTGGGAAATGTTGCCAGATTACTTAACCTCTCCCTGGCTCCGTGTTCTGGATTGGTTACTGGGAGATTTAAAATGAGCTAATACTATAAAAGCACTTAGCGTGGTACCTGGCACCCAGAAGGGCATCATTATCACTGCTCTTTCACTTGCTCCCTCAGACGTTAATTGAATACCTTCTAAAAAGGCAGCCTTTGGATACTGGGATCCAGTGACTTTGCATTCTCACAACCTAGAGAACCTAGGCTTTTATTTGCTTTTTAAAAAAATTCTGCTTATACAGAGATATAAGTGTTTAATGGAATTATGGTAGCTAGTCAGCATGTTTATAGTTTAATGCTCTTAAGCAGAGATTAAGTAATATCTTAAAGATGGAATGCCATATTATTCTCAGGTTAATTTTCTGAGATGGAGAGGAGGGGAGGTTTTATCTCTGTCTCGCAGGAGTAGCTACTTCATGTAGTGGAAACATTCTCCATTAGTGATTCTTCTGGCCTCCTCTTGGTGCCTAGCAGTCCTTATGTTTCCTCATTTATTGAACTTGAGAGGCTTTGCTCACCTCGTGATGAATGAGATAGCCATACTCTGTTATTCTGAGGATGTAATTAGAAGATTGGCGAGAGGAGGATGATGAAGTTCAGAATGTATCTGGGGCATGTCATGTTCTTGACATGATCTGAATGGCAGGATAAGGAAGGCTTCCTGCGAGAGAGAGAGCACCTTTAAACTGAGATCTTGTTCATAAATTTAGTGTTCTCTGTTCAGAATAGAGTCCCTGGTGATACAAACTGTTAAAGTGTCAAGCAGGGTCTGAAAACTCAGCCATTGAAAACCAAATGGAGCCGAGTTCTACTGTGATACACATGGGATTGCCATGCTTCAGGGTTAACTTAATGGCATTTGGGTTATTTAGTTTATTTTGCTTTAAAATTTGGACAATATGTAAGGATTTATTTTTATTTTTTTATTCATTGTTGTACATTTCCTTCTCTTCTTCCCTCCTCCTTCCCCACCCTGCATTGCATTCCTCGTTCCACATTGTTTTTATACATACAATACATAATAATATATTCCTTTTGGACGGCTCTTCCCCTTATCTGTTCTAATGGAGTGTTATCTATCCACTCTTTACCTATTCCCTCAACAAACTCCCCTTGTCTGTTCTATAAGAGCAGTGCTGTGCAATATTTGTCCTTTTGTGACTGAAGTATTTCACTTAGCATAATGTCCTCAAGGCTCTATCATGTTGTGTGATGTTTTACTATTCCTTCCCCCCCCCCAATATTGTACAGTATTTCATTGTGTGAATGTACCATAGTTTTCCTATCCATCTGTGTATTGATGGGCACTAGGGTTGCTTCCATCTCTTTACTGTTATGAATAATGCAGCATTAAATATGGGTGTGCATACATCTGCTAGAGCTGTGGGTCTGGTTTCTTTAGAGTAGTGGAATTGTTGGGTCAAATGGTATTTCTCTTTCCAAGTCTTTGAGAAAGTGCCAAACTGCTTTCCATAGTTGTTTTACCATTTTACATTCCCACCAGCAGTGAAGAAGAGTTCAGATCTCTCCAGAACTTCACCAGCATTTGTTGTGGGTAACCCTCTTGAACTTTGCTGTTGTTGCTGGTGTGAGATGATATCTCATAGTTTGTTTTGATTTGTGTCTGTCTGATAGCTAGGGATTTTGAACATTTCTTCCTGTGTTTATTTGCCATCTGAATGTCTTCTTTGGTAAAGTGTCTATATTCATATCCTGTGCCCATTTTGTGATTGAGTTTTTTACCTTTTTCTTGTTGAGTTGTTGGAGTAGTCTATAAATTTTAGACATAAGTCCTTCCAGGCTTTTCACTGATGAATTTTATAGTCTTTAGTTTTACTTATAGGTCCCTAATCCACCTTGAGTTGGTTTTTGTAAAAGATATGAAGTGTGGTTCATGCTTGAGTTTTCTGCAAATAGTTTATCAATTTTGCCAACAATATTTGTTAAAAAACTGGCCTTTCCACACCTAACTGATTTCCATCTCCTTGTCAAAGATCAGTTGACCATAGGCAAAGACTATCCTTTCCCCACATAACTTATTCCGTCCCTTGTTAAAGATCAGAGCTGATTTCTGAGTTCTCAGTTCTATTCCATTGATCTGTGTGTCTGTTGCTATACCAGAACCATGCTGTGTTGACCAACACAGCTGTGTAGTAAGATTTGAGTGTGATGCTGCCTACCTTGTTTATCTTTCTCAGTAGTGTTTTGCTTATTTGAGGTCTCTTTCTATTCCAGATGAAATTGGAAATTGCCTTTTCCATATTGTTGAAGATTGGAATTGGTGTCTTTATTGGGATTGCATTGAATTTGTAGATTGTCTTTAGTTGAATTGTTATTTTCACCGTACTGAGCTTTCCTATCCATGAGCATGGTATATATTCCTTAATTTCTCCAGAAGTATTTAATTTTGTGGTTACTTATTATGATTGGTATTGTTTTCCTTAGCCCCATTTCTATATCCTCTTTGTTACTGTAGACAAATCCAACTGATTTCTGTGCGTTGTTCTGTATCCTGTTACTTTGCTGATTGGCTGACTGTGCCCACTAGTTTTGTCACTACTCTTTAGGTTTTTTTCTAAGTCTCATATGCTTATAGAGATAGTTTTACCTCCTCTGTGCCAATTTGTATACCTCTTATTTCCTTCCCAGAACATTATTTGTGCTAATGCGAAACCTATACTTGGACCAAGAGGCAGTCGTCAGGACAGAGCAGGGTAACACTGCATGGTTCAAAATTGGGAAGGGTGTACGCCAGGGATGCATCCTGTCTCCATACCTTTTCAACATGTATGCAGAGCAGATTATCCGATAGGCTGGGCTCTATGAGGAGAATTGTGGCATCAGGATTGGTGGAAGATCTATTAACAATCTGCGTTATGCAGATGACACAACCCTGCTTGCTGAAACTGAGGAGGACCTCATGCACTTGCTGTGAAGGGTCAAGGACTGTAGCCTTCAGTACGGACTGAGGCTCAATGTCAAGAAGCCAAAGATTCTCACTACTGGACCAAATTGGCAGCATCAGGATGGATGGCGAAAAGATTGAGATTGTTCACAGCTTCAGTTTGCTCGGCTCCACAGTCAACACTCTTGGCACCAGCAGTCAGGAAATCAAAAAGCGTATCGCGATGGGAAAGTCTGCTGTTAGGGACCTCTCTAAAGTACTCAGGAGCAACAGTGTCTCTCTGGAGACTAAGGTGCGCCTGATACAGGCCATGGTATTTGCAATCGCTTGTTATGCATCAGAGAGTTGGACAATGACTAGGGAGGACAGAAGGAGAGTGGATGCTTTTGAGCTGTGGTGCTGGAGAGGGGTACTGAATGTACCATGGACTGCCAGGAAAACAAACAGATTCATCTTGGAGAGGATTAAACCAAGCTACTCCTTGGAGGCAAGGATTCTGGGGCTTCGTCTGACATATTTTGGACATGTTGTCAGTAGGGACGGGTCCTTGGAGAGGGACATCATGCTTGGGAGGGTGGAGGGACAGCGCAGGAGGGGAAGACCCTCTATGAGATGGATTGATTCAGTTACTGGGGTAATCGGGATGGGTGTGTCAGAGGCAGTGCCGTTGGCGCAGGATAGAGCAGGGTTTAGGGCTGTTGTGCATAGGGTCGCTATGAGTCAGAAACGACTCGACGGCACATAACAACAACAACAAAGTCTTATCACGCTTGCTCAAAGTTCCAATACTGTATTGAAAAGGAGATGTGATAGTGGGTATCCTTGCCTTGTTCCTGTTCTTGAGAGGAATGCCTTTAATCTCTCTCCTTTGAGAAGGATGTGGGCTCTTGGTTTTGCATATATACTTTTCACTGTATTGATGAAATTTCTGTAGGGATATTTTTAATGGCTAGTTGGAATTAGGTATCCAGGCTCTCCTCTATTACACATTAGGGAAAAGTTATAAAATTCTATTTATCTCAAATATAATTTGATTTGCAGTTTCTTGAAAACCTGCTGGTGGTCATCTATGAGTTGGTTCTGACTTGAGGGCAGTGAGATTTTTTTTCTTTTTTAAATTAATTAACCTTTTGAAGAAATAGATGCTCTCAGAACAATGGGAGCTGGCCAGAGATAGTTCAAGATTCAGTTGAGATAGACCATTTTTGACTCAAACTTTCTGCATCTCAGTTCAAGTGAAAAGGATAGTGGGATTACAGGAAATCCATGAGAACTGGAAATGGAAAATTGGAACAGGAAAATGAAGACATTTAGAATAGTGCTCATGTGGAGCATGCTCAGTGTGTTGACTTAGAACAGGCAGTCAACAAGGACGTCATGCTGAGTGAAATATCTCAGTCACAGAAGGACAAATACTGCATAACACCCCTGTTATAAAGCAGGACAAACATGGGGGTTGGGGGAAACTGAGAAAGAGTGGGTAAATAATGAACTCTGCATGAGTAACAGAGGAAGGAAAGAACTGTTTAAAAGGAATATATGACTCGGTATTATCTGTGTGACAGTAGTCCAGAATACAAGGTGCGTGGCAAAGTGGACTGGCAGTGGGACGGGGTGGGAGGAAATTATGCAACAATGAATGAATATCCACACAAAAAGGTCAGAGGAATGTGCTTATTTCCTGTTCCTCCCCATAGTGGACCGAGGCATTCATTTCTGCTAGATGCAGATGTGGTTGTGATATCATTTGCATTTTGTTGGACCCACACAGGAAATGAAACCTGTCGCTGTGGAGTCCACTGTGACTCACGGTGACCCCCAGCAGTGTCCGTGCCTATGAATCTTTATGGGAGGAGACTGCCAGTCTTTCTGCTGGGGAACATTTGGTGAATTCGGACCTACTCTACTCAGAATCTCAAAGTCATTGCTATCAAGTTGGAACTGACTCATCGCTGACCTTCCAGTGGATTTTGGGAGAGTGACCTTCTTTCTCCTGCACACCTGCTATAGGAAATATCCCTCCTCCTGTTTTAACTCAAATTTTAACTATTTATGTGTATTTTTGTGCATCCTTACCTGAGAAGACAAGTTAGTATTTACAGAAATCAGTGAGCTCAGTTGAATAAATAGGTTCTATAAATACTTTTACAACCTGTACTAATTTTACCCATTGATGGCTAGGGGCATGTACCTGAATTTATCTCTTGTATCTGAATCAAGGCCAATCTCTCAGCTCTGTTAGCAGAAGCATGCAATTAAGTAGAAGGGATTGGAATAGGCCAGCCAGTCCTAAAATTAGCTCTTGCTTTGATGGTTCTAGGTACAAATGCGCACACAGCCCTTTTCATTACCCCTAATGCGCTTGATTTCTTTTTGCAAGGTGTGTGCCTGCCTTGGGGAGCCCTGGTGGCACAGTGGTTGAGCCAGTGGTTGGTTGCCCACTGGAAAGTTGGCTGAACCAATAGCAGCTCTTCTTGAAGGGGGACAAGATGCTGTTTACTGACCTAATGATTGACAGTCTTGGAAACCCATTAGGACAGCTGTACTCAGTCCAACAGGGTCTCCATGAACCAGAACCTTCTAAATGACAGTAGGCTTGCTTTGAGTGCTGGCCTTACCAGAATTTTGTCAAGTGTGATTTTGGCTCAGGTTGGGAAGCAGGGATATTTTTTGCTGTGGTACATTAATCACACTTTTAATGTTGATTGGAGCCCCAGAAGCTAATTTTAAGTATTCTCTTAAGGATAAGTGTTATATTACTTATGTTTTGCCAGTGAAATAGTCCGATAGTCTTTTTTCCAAGCTCTTTTTAGGCTGGTGATTTGAGCGTCGTGTCGTATTCAGCAGCTGCCTTTGCATTTAAAGAAAAGATAGGGTAGCAGTGCAGTTAAGGAAGGAGCTTTAAGTGTACTTGTCACGGGATACCTGTGTAGTTACAGGTGCCACGCTGGCTATCGGAGCTTGTGAGCTTGGTTTTTCTGCTGCTGCAGTGCAGACTTGGACATGTTATATAATCTGTCTTTTGAGTTAGGATCCCGAATAAAACAGAGATAATAACAGCACCTATATCCCCTCGTAATTATGAGGATTAACTAGTCTAACATAACTGACATGTGCAAATCCCCTGGCACTGTGCATGGTGCATAAAGCTTGGCAGAAGAGAGATGCCAGGACACGGTCTAGGGTGAGGCATTTGCATGGAGCATACAACAGGGTACCGAATATCTCAGTAATAAAGGTAAATGATATTTTTAGAATTAATGAGAGAGGGAAAATCCTTGGTGAACAAATATCAACTGACTAAATGATGGGTTTCTGCCTCACTCGTTTCTCCCTCATCCAGGACCCTGTGGATACTCAGAGATACTCTCAGTAAGGACTGGAGGCCTGAAACGTCTTCAGGAATGATCATGATGATGGGTGTGTGCTGGTCGACTTCCTGGGCCAGTTTCTTTTGGGCCACCAGCCCATACTTTTGAGAAGACTTTTTGTGGCCTAGGGTGCAGCTTTCCTCAGGAAAGCTGAGCTGACAGACTTCAAGAATACTGGTTCTGGATCCTTGACCTAGAGGCTAGACCTCAACTGTGCAGCTCTGGACACTGGAGTAACCGGTGTGTTCTGTTAACATAGAGATTGTGTGCCCTTTTAAAAACCTGTTTGGGTCCCAAATCATCATGTTTATCAACATAAATGTTCTTTGGAAAGGTAAGGCATAGTTCCCAGTTCCAAACTGTGATTGCTATCTTGAAAACAAAATGAAGAACTGGCAAAGAGAAAGAATATTTCAGAAGAATATCCCAGCATCCGTTTTTGCTTATACTTATCAAGAATTTTAAGGTTTGTATGAAACAGAGATGCTACTATTACAGCCACATTCCCAAAGGACCTAACTGGCTTTCCTTGTAATTGGTGGGCTGGTAGTTCTCTGTAATTTGAGGACAGTGTTACTCTGGAGAGGAAGAGTCACTACAACCACATGGCTCAGTGAGCTCTTGGCCAACTGCTCTTGATGGTAACCAAATTTAACAGCCGTAATGGCTTGTGTTGGGTGATATTTTGATTAAGCAGCAAGCTACTTCCCAGCCCTGGCAACATGGTCATTTGAAGATAGAAATATTATGGCTCAAACAGGAGCTGGAGTAGCAGGGAGGCAGAGCTTGTGCCTTCTTTGACAAATGACAATATAAAAAAATGTTCACTTTCCCCTCAGTGTTGTCTAAATTTCGTTATCTGTTTAGCTGCAGTAGAAACTGGCTATTTTTCCAACTTGATCCATTTTCTGGTATAAAAAAAAAGTGAGTGAACTGCATTTGGGGGCTTGTTGAAAGAAAGACCCCGTGCTTTCTGGGTGCCTTAAAAATCATTGTTCTGTGAATGAAGAAATATACAGATACATTACTCTTGTCTGATTTTGAAATGCAGTTTGTAATGAAGAGAGGAAACAACAGTGGGAGAGGGGATTAGCATCCCTGAAATTATTCTACATAAGTGTCCTCACCCTATGTTGATGCCCCATCACCTAACTACAACAGATAACGGATGCCACATAGCCAATAGCTCCCCCTTGGTAAACCAGTACACTTTGCATACATTTGAAAGATAGCAAGTGCAGTCGAGATTGTGAGGGTGGTGCAGGGTGGGCAAGGTTAAGGTTTCAGTCTTGTATGTGGGATCACTCTGAGTCAGAGTTAACTCCCTGGCACCTTTTAAACTAGAAAGTTCCACAGAGACTCGTTTGTTCCACATACTTTGTGTACATTATCAGAAGGGGCCCATCCCTGGAGAAGAACATTGTGCCCGATAAAGTGCAGAGTCAGTAAAAATTGAAAAGAGGAAGGCTATCAGTGAGCTGGATCGACACAGGAGCTCCAACAGTGGGCCGAAGCATAGCACAGATTGTGAGGAGGATGGGGCATCAGGTGGGGTTGCATTCTGTTTTACGAGGGTCACTCTCAGGAGCTGACTTTGTTACTGAACACAAGGGGTTCTTTCCGTAGTCAATCGCCAGTAAGACAAACGGATTGCAATATCCATAAGCACTTTATTACGCAGATCTGGGAGACAGTGAGTCACCTCCAAGACTGCCTCTCCATCTGGGAGTGGCCATCAGGTTTTATACCAGGGTGAAACTCTGGCTCATTTAACAGTGCACTTTTGTTAGTAAAAAAAGGTAATGTCTCCATCTGAAAAGGACAGTTCACATTTAAGTATCAGGACTATCCTTCGGCACTATGAGCCTGCGACTCATAACACTCATAGCACTTAACAACAAGAACAACAATCCAGGAAGGCCCCAGTTCTCTTCCAGGTAAACAGGCAGGTTAAGATACAATTTATATATGACAGGAGAACCATCTTCACCAGGACCTAGGATAGATGCATTTCCTTTTCTGGTAAACAGACAGACCCAACTGCTTTACATGACTAAAGACAGGAAACAGAGAATCTGGAGGCTAAGTAACTTAGTCTTGAGGGCTGAAGAAAAATAACTATACTTATTGATACATATATAGATGATTCTGAACATACTAACACCACCCTATCAACTTGATGGCCCCTAAGAGCAGCATCGGCAGCAGCAGTAGCAGCAGTAGTTTTGAGCTGAGGATTACCGTGGTCTGACCTCGCTCACGTTTCTCAGAGAGCTGTGCCAGGTATGCCCTCAGGAGGAGCTCAGATGGCATGCGTGCAGTTCTGGATGACAGTGAACCTCAAATGATGATTTGGTGCTTCAAATGGTGCTTCGAGTTACCCTTTAGAATAGAGGACATGAGGTGGAGTCTATGTTGCCTTCTGGTCTCCTTTCCCACCCTGAGCTACAGATTGAGAGGAAGGGATCACCACCACCACCACCATCATCATCATCATTATAAAGAGATACTTCATGTCATTCAGTAAACATTCCTCAGGGTTAAGTGTTGTCATTGACATTTTGATTTCCTGGAATTAGCATTTGAAATATTTCCTGCTGAGGTGGCTTCCTTTTCCTGTTAACTTGAAATATTTAAAGATTTCTGCTTGAAAATACCTGTGAGAGATACCTGCTGGAAACGAAGGTGTCATCTGAGGATGCTTTCTGCCTGGTAAAGAAAGCAGACTCGTTTCTTAGTAATTTGAATCAGGCAAGTGAGAAAGTTCCTATTCATTGAGGATGTTTTTGCATAAATTTTAATGCCCCTACATGGCCAACCCGTGCTTTAAGCTGAATTTGATGGATTCGTGTTTGTAATTGAATTTAGTGCAAAAGAGTTGCAAAGACAAATGCAGGAGATTTTTAATAATTTACTCTGAAATATGATTTTTTAAAATAATCATCAATAAACTCATTGATGAGAAAGATCTTTGAAATACATTTTGCATGGCCTATGTGTTTCCCCCTACCCCGGCATGGCGTATGTTTTAAGATCCACCTTCCAGTCTATTTAAAACAGTTACACACAGTAAATTCCCTTATTTGAAGATGTTGGTGATGGTTTGCATTATTTGTTGTGAATGTATGACTCAGCATTTTTTCCCTCTCACCTGAGAGATGGCCCCACACAGGGAGAAACTGACTTCACCAAATGCTTCTGGCTTGTTAGCACCCAGAGTAAAACTATGGTAAACACTTGGAAGTACAAGGGATCAGTCTAGAAGGCATCCATAAATAAAGGCTGCCCTTTGGGACGAAGCCCATCTCCATCATGCGGCAGAAATCACTTCAGCCTGGCATTTCTCCTCAGAATACCCAGCTTAAAAATAGCACGTCAGGAACTTTACATTAGTACATGCTGGCCACCGTCCGCTAGAAACATCATTTAAAATGAAGAATATGCCAAGTAAGGCTACCCAAGAGCTAGATCCCACCAGAGCAGAGCTCAAACCTGAGAGCGTCAGCTAGGTTGTATTTTTAGTCCAAATCTGAGTAACATTTGATATAGGCGAAGAAGCAGAGAGGATGTGTGACCTTTTGGTGATGTAAAACTATCTTCTAATTCTGGCTCGGGTAATAAGGCATTCCAGAGAAATCTTTCCATTTTATGCCTTCTAAGAAATGTGGAAGGCCCTGTCTAGCAGAGGTACTTGTGTGAAGAAAGGAAAGAACATACCACTTTTTAGTTTAATTTCTATTTTCACATTGGCCTAGCCTATGCCCTGAAAGAGTTGGGATTGTGAAGTTTGCCCTCTGGGCAGCAATGTGCTTGGTAAACCCGGGCCTGACTCATTAGAATGAAGATCACTACTGGTGTAGATTGAACGGCAGCAGCAGGAACATTTCAGGCATTTTTGGGTCACAGGGAAAAGCCAAGCTGATTCCTTCTCTCTCTTTTTACAATGACAAGATATTTTTTTTATTCTCTGGAATCCACATGTTTGGGTTCATGGAATGGAGGTGACCCACCCAGGTTACCTCTTGCCCTTTTGAAGCAGGAACTCAAAGGTCTGAAAAATAAAAACTCAGTGCAATTGGGTTGCTTCTGACTCAGGATGACTCAGTATGGTGTTTCCAAGGCTGTACATCCTAACCAGAAGAGACATCTTTCTCTTGCAGAGTAGCGGCATTTTTTTAAAAAAAATTAAATAGCATATAAGACATGCCTTTGATGTCCCACTGCTGTTTTGGTTCCCAGTTACAATAAACCTGTCAGAGAGAGTAGGCATGCCCATGGGTTTTCATAGCTTTAATCTTTAAGAAGTAGATGGCCACATTTTCCTCCCATAGAGCTGCTGGAGGGTTTGGACAGCTAACCTTCAGCTCGCTCCCTCGCTTGCTCACCCACCTACCCACCCACTCACTCACCGCCTTCGAACCAGCAGCCAACCCTTCAGCAGGTTTGCAGAGGCAGTAAACCACCTGGGAGGAGATTGTCCATCTTCTCCTGAGAAGCTGCTGGTGGATTCAAATTCCTGGAGGTCCCAGCGGTGTGTTGACAGTGAGCTTCCTTCAGTCCAGAGCTCCTTTGGATTAACAGCTCCTCTTTGGTGGTTAAGGGATCTTGGAAGCCTGCTAGTGCTTTGATAGTATCTTCTGGTGAATTTACGTAATAATAAGGGATACAAGCTCATCTAAGTGCCTTCTCTTTGGAGCACCTTCCAGACCTCTTCAGATGAGACTGCAGGTTAAAATCATGTCTGTCCAAAATCAACCCAGAGCTCTGGTGGCATAGTCCATCAACTCAAAGGCTGCACGCACCTCTCTGAGGGTCGGATCCTCCAGGAGCCCCCAAGAGAAAGATGGGCAGTCTCCTCCATGTGACCCACAGCCTCAGAAATCCCGCTGGAGGGACATCTTCACTCAGCAATGAGTTGGAAGCTTTTTGAGACTCGAAATGAATATATTCTGTTGCACTAATTTTTGGTGTCTCTCTGAACTTTATGTTTTCAACTACAGCTATCTCCCTATTTATCTCTGTGATCCAGGGCGAATGATTTGTGTAAGTTTTTGAAACTGTATGAAACAAGAGCCCTACCTCTGACTGACACTGTGGCCGCAGCAGTGGCTTCGGCACATTGTGAGCAGTGGACAGGGCTTTGCTCTGTTGTACGTGGGGTCACTGTCAGACATTTGACAGCTCAGCAATGATGCTGACTTAGGAGGCTGTGGCTGATGCAAATGGTTAAGTGCTGGATTGCTAACGAAAAGGTTGTAAGTTCAAGTCTGTCAGAGGTGTCTTGTAATCTTCTGGAGAACTAGCTATTGAAAACTCTATGGAGCACAGTTCTGCTATGACATATAGGGTACCTGTAATTGGGAGTTGACTTGACAGCACTTTGTATGATTTTGCTGAGGCTCTACAATCAACACTCTTGGTACCTGCAGCCAGTAAATAAAAAGATGAATTGCATTGGGAAAGTCTGCTATCAGAGACCTCTCCAAAGTATAAAAGAGCAACGATGTCAGTCTGGAGACTAAGGTGTGCCTGATACAGGCCATAGTCTTTGCCATTACTTGCTGTGCTTCAGAGAGCTGGACAGTGACTAGGAAAAAAGCCTTTGAGCTTGGGTGCTGGAGAAGAGTATTGAATATACCATGAACTGCTAGGAGAACAAACAGGTTCATCCTGGAGAGGGTGAGCCCAGGCTGCTCATTGAAGGCAAGGATTCTGAAGCTTCGTCTGACATACTTCGAACGTGTTGCAAGGAGGGACCAGTCCTTGGAGAGGGATGTTATGCTTGGGAGGGTGGAGACTTAGGAGAGGAAGACCCTTGATGAAATGGATTGATTCAGTCACTGGGGTAATTGGGTTAGGCATGTCAGAGACGTTAAAATTGGCAAGGGATAGACCAGGGTTTAGGGCTGTTGTACATAGCATCGCTGAGTCGCAAGCGACTCAACGGCACATAACAACAATAACAACAACAACATTACTTTATGTTATTACACCATCTGAACTCCTTGCTTTTGTTGTATACTAGTGAGACAGAATGGATGCATAGCCCACCTTCCAGCAGGTTTTCAGATGCAGTAAATTGCACAGGAGAAGATTGCCCATCTTTCTCCCACGGAGCAGCTGGTGGATTTGAGCTGATACTTTTGGGTTGACAGCACAGGTCATGCCCACTAGGCCACATACTCCCTGTCTATCTGCTCATCTGTCCCCTTACCCATCCAGCCATCACTCATGCTTTCTGCAAATGTTGAAACTCCTGTTGTAGGAACATGCACGGTCACTAGGATGATGCAGTGAACTTGCGTTTTCAGGAACAAGGTGCCTAGACAATTCAGCATAGCTCTAGTTGTGCCCCACATTTTCACTTTCCTAGGATTACATTTGAATTTCAAAAGTAAATGAATATTTAAAGAAAACTCTTGTTTCTATGTGCCTTTCCTTTTTTATATTCTTTATGCTAATTGAGAAATGCAAATAATAAGCTTCAATTTAAACCACAATTTGGTTTATATTGTTAAAGGGAATTTAAATGAAATTAATGCAAAATGCATTTATGGCATGAGTAATTATAAGTTGAATAATGCTTTAAGTGGACTCTATTGTCTACATTTTCTTCTTGATTGTATGAATTGTTCTGAAAATGAAAAGGTCTTAATTCAAGAAAGAAACTGAGACTGTGCTAATTCAATATAGAATAATAATTACTAATATTGATTAGTAATATTGTGAGCTGATTTTGGGATGAACATTCTTTTCAGTGGTCCGGCGGTGGTCTGTCTATTTGCTGTACTTAGGTAACTTTGGGTTGCTGTGATGCTGAACACTGTGCCATAGGTATGTCAAATGCCATATAATGGTTACCCATCGTGGACAGTGTCTGGTGACCCTCCCAGATTGATTCAGGTTTGGAAGCAGGAGTGGCATCCGCTTCCTAAGCCACATGCCTCTGGAAACTATGAACGTAGAGAAACGATGATGGTTATAGAATAGGGTTCAGGTCTTCATAGGGTCACTATGAGTCACACTAGGCTTGACAGCACACAACAACAACAACAACAATATTGATTACATACTTTCTCTTTACCACATTTTGGGCTAAGCAAATTATGTAAATGTTTCCGTTTTAATCCTTACAACAGTCTTGTCAGAGTATTACTAATTTATGCATAATGAAAGTAATATTTAGAACAATTTATTAACCCAAAGGAAGCTCTGGTGATGTAGTCCATAGATAATTGCACTGCCAACCTAAAGGCAGCTGGTTCAAATCCACCAGTGGCTCTGAGGGTGAAATATGGGCGTTCTCTTCCTGTGTGAGTCCCTATAACTCTCTGAGGGGTCACTTCTGAGTCAGTTTTGATTCAAGTCCAAAAACTATTATGAGTTGGAGGTTCAAGTTTTGAGCTCATCTCAAGCTCTCTGCTGTCTGTAGTACATATGTGTACGTATATGTATGCATATACCAATAAATAGCACTGCCCTACATTCTTTGAGGGAACTATAATTTTGCCAGGCCTATAATTTTGACATTTGTTTGTATTGTTTGCTCTTTGTAAACAGGAGCCCTTATAGCCCAGATTGGCCAAACACCTATCAGAATATCAGAGTTTATAATTTTAAATGTGAACTTTAAATGTGATATTTTTATTGAACTCTGTGAAACCCAAGGGAACTCTTTATAGTTCTTTTTACAAAAGTGTTACAGATGTCGGAATCAGGGGGAGAGGGAAGGAAAAGAAAACCAGAAAATCTTTTATTTAATATCTGTAATAGTATTAACAAGACACCAAAAAGTGGATGGTATTATGAAGAATCTTTAGACGGTCTACTTTTTAAAAACAACAGTCAACCACCGAAAAGTCCATGGAGCCCAGTTCTTCTCTGACACACATAGCTTTGCTGTGTCTACTCCAAATCACTCAGTGGCAACTGGTATTTTTCCTGGAAGTTGAAGAGAGCCAGAGAACGTGAGAAAGCTTCCGTTGAGGCTTGGGCTCTCACACACCGGACAGGATTATTTCCTTCCTTGCCATCATTTTCATCCTCTGGCTAAGATCTTGTCTCCTTTTCCTGAGAATTTTCCATGGCCCGTTTCTTGCTGAAGTGTAATATGACTGTGATTGCAGCCCAGCCTCTTACCACTAGGCCACCAGGGTTTGGGCATCAGAGTAGGTGGGTCCTAATGTCATCTGAGTTGATGTCTTTGTGAAAGAGAAAAATCAAGGTAAAAAAAAATGTTAACTGCCGTTGAGCTGGAACTGACTCCTAGCTGACCACTGTTTGTGAGGCTGTACGTGGCGTGGGAGTTGATGGCCCTTCTTTCTCCTCCAGTTACTGGTGGATGTGACTCTCCAGAGAGACCCAGCCTTTGGTTTGATAGCGCAGTCCCTACAGGGTACTTTGTAAGAGGGCTTCTGGTATAAATAAGAAGAGACATAGCATGACAGAAAACCGGAAAACAGCCATGTGGAATGCACGTATGAGTCCAGGGATGCTTGGGGCTGCTAGAAGCTGGGGAGAAAGGATCTGCCTCGACAGCTCTGCCGTCATCCTACAGTTCAGACTCTGAGCTTCCAGAACTGTGAAACAATGCCTTTCTGTCCTCTTGATTGTCTGACTCAAAGGTCAACAGAAGTGAAAAACCAACTGTCATCTCGTCAGTTCAGCCTCGTAATGACACTGTTCTACAGTTTGCTGTTGGGTCGGAACTGACTCATAGCTGACCCTTGAGCGGGTTTTTAGAGGCAGTAAATGGCACAGGAGGAGACTTGTTTATCCTTCTCCCTTGGAGCAGCTGATGGATTTGAACCACATGTCTTTGGAACTACAGCACACTGCTTACCACTAGGCCACCAACCCGCTAGTAGTCCAGAGTATAACTGTTTTATGGAATTTTTCAGGCTGTCAATCTTAACAGGAGCCAGCTGCTTCATCTTTCAGTTAACAGGTCAAAACCTAACCCAGTGTACCACCAGGACTCCTGAAGGGAAGTGATAGTTGGGAATCGGAGCTGGTTAAGCCCAGGATAGCACATCAGTCAGGAAGCAGAATGCTTCCTCCTGGCTGGACGCGGGAAGTGGTGATGTGCCCTTGTCTGCTTCACAAATATTTGTTCATGGCAACAGAATTCCCCAGAGCCCTCGGTTTCTTTTGGGCTTAGTTTTTTGAATTGCATAACAACATGTTGAACTGACAGTCTTCCTGCCAGAGAGGATGGCATGGAGAAACTTTAAAATGAGAAGCCAGAAGTGCTTCTGGGAACATGTCTGATAGGGTTCTAAAGTCAGAGGTTCTGCAGGGCTGATGGTGGGTCATGGGGAGTAGCAGGACTTTTTGTCTTAGATTCAACACCATTTAAGCCATGGACCCTTAAAAGGGATAAAGAACATTTCCCCATTGGACCCACTTGCTTCAGGCTTCGTTGTTTAGGAGACTTTTAAGTAATGATTTGAAAAATTCATAGTTCAAGGTTTTACATTTTACAAAGGATTGCCTCACCTATCCGATTGCCTCAGAGATATGGCAGGTTTGGTTCCAGAACAGTAAGTAAGTCAATAGCCAAGCAAAGCCAATATTGCAATGGTCACATGATTTGTTGATCTCCCAGTGCTTAAGAAGGCACATGTCTTGGTGGTGAGCTCTGGTGGCACAGTGGGTGAAGTGTTGGGCTGCTAAGTGAAAGGAAGACATTCACACCCACCACAGCAACCGCTGCTTTGCAGGAGAAAGATGAGGCCTTTTGCTCCCCCAAGTTCTATAGCCTCCATCACCTGTCGGGGGACCCCATTGACTTGGAATTAACTTGGCAGTGGGTTTTGATTACAAACTTTGGAACAGTGTGAACGTTACCAAAATGAGACCGAGAGAGACATGGGATGAGAACGTGCTGTTGGAGGAATAGAAGGGATGAATTTCCTGGAGGCTGACTTGCCCCAGAGTTATTGTAAGAACTCGTAAGAAAAGGCAATATCCGTGAAGAACAGTAAAGCAAAGCACAGTATGATGAGGCATGCCTGTATCCATGGTGTGAGCGGATGGCCCTTCAGCACTTCGTGACTAGTGTGCACTGTTCATAGCTGACTCTCTTGGTTGCGGTACCATGACTGTGAGGTTATTGTATCAGGCAGCGATTGCTGTAATCATGCTGTGTAACAAACTGCCTCAAAAGATCAACCGACAGTAAGGGTTTATTTCTCAGACATAGATCTCTGACTTGACTTCAGGCTTCGGGTTGGGTCTTCTTAGCTCTAGAGTGGTTTGAGTTTTGTTTTTTTAATGTTTATTTTATTGTTTTTTGTGTATGTGTACCGTCAAATCAGATCTGACTGGTAGAGGAGGAGATTGCCCCTCCTTCCCCGGCAGAGCATCTGGTGGATTCGAACCATGCACCTTTGGGATTGCAGTGCAGCTTCTTTAGAGTGGTTTGAGTTTTGATCTGCTAAATTTATTTCCTTTTCCTTCTCTGAGAAGCGCATTCTTCTTTTCTAACTTCTCATGGGGACTCAATCCCCGGAGTGTAAGAGACACCCACATTTTTAAGACCTCCACCTCTTCATGTCTGGTGACGTAAGCACATGTCCTGGTTAAACTAGATGACAACAGGATAAGGGAGTATACTAATCATTGATGGAAAGGACTGCAGAGCTACACTGCTAAGGATATTGGTGTAAAATTTTATCTTGAGGTAGAAGAATCAGGAACAGTGTTAAGTGCTGAATTAGGCTTCATTAATTTTTCCCCCCTCCAGGTTTGTGTTTTTTTTTTTTTCTGTGGTTTGAGTCATCTGGCTTAGTCTAAGCACTTTTACGCTTCATACACTGGGTCAGACTTTGTCCATTCATTTATTAATTCAACAAATATTTATTAAACACCTATTGCCATGAATACTTAGAGCTGCGCTGACCTGCTGCTGTTGTTGTTGGGTGTATGATCCACAGTGACTGTGAACAACAGTCCTGACCCATGTCCTGTCCTGTGCCATCCTCATCATCTCTGACATACTCAGGCCCGTTGCTGCAGTCACAGTGTCAGTCCATCTAGTTGAAGGTCTTCCTCGCTTTCACTGACCCTCCACATTCCAAGCACAATGTTTCTCTCCAAGAAGCAGCTCCTCCTAAAAACATGCCTACCGGTATATGAGGCAGCTCCTCCTAAAAACATGCCTACCGGTATATGAGGCAAAGCTTGGGCCCTTTGCCTCCATGGAGCACTCCAGTTGCACTCTCTCTAAGACATACCTGTTTATTCTTTTGTCAGTCCATCGGATATTCATTACTCTAGGTTAAAAATCAGGGGAGCTCGGGTGGCTTACAGTTTGAAGGGAGTTATAGCTATTAGCAGAAGGACCACACCCCTCTTACAATTTGAATCCATCAGTGGCTCTGGGGAAGAAAGATGGAAAATCTCCTTCAGGGCACTTTATCTACCCGGAAGTCCAGTGGAAGGTCAGCTGGGAGTTGGTTCTGGCTTCAAGGCAATGAGAGAAGGAGTAGTTCCTGTCTTGTGGATTCTGACTCACAGTGACTCCTTCCATGGGGATCAGAGAGGAACTTTGCTCCCTAATGGCCTTTTAGTGGCTGGGTTTGGGGAGGAGATGGCCAGGCCCTCCAACTTTTCAGGTAGCAGTCCAGGGCCTGTCGTGTTGCCTAGGAACTCCAGAGACATATAGATCTGTGCACTTAAATGAATTAAAGTCAAATACAATAAAAAATGCAGAACATTTCCATCCTTGTAGTAAGCTTGTTAGTGCTAATTTAGCATTTTTAGAAGAAGCCGCATAGATGTGTTAAAGAGCAACACTGTTCTCTTAATGCTTGCTTTTCAAGGCAGGTGGTTTATAATTTTTAAGCTTGCCATTATTTATTTGTCCAGATTTGAAGGACAACCCAGCGAGTCCACATTCGTTTTAGCACATAGTAAGGTCACTGAGCTCTGATTTTGGCCCATGTGGCCAGTGGTTTTATCTCAGGGTGATTTTGCCACTCACCCTGGGCTTTTTGGCAATGCCTGGTTGACACAGTTTGGAAGGGGGATTCTTTTGGTATCTAATTAGTGGGTAGTGGCCAGAGGTGCCCCTAAATATCTTACCCTGCACCAGACAGTCCCCACAACAGAGAATTACCTGGGCCAGAAAGTCAATCATTTAAAGTTGAAAAAACTTGATGCAGATAAAATGGTTACAGATCAGGGTTAGGGAATTAACCCTGTGACTTTCAACCACATAGAAAAATGTGGTGGACAGCAAGGGACAAATGGAGCCAGAGTGCAGTAAGATTTAGAAGCCAGACCTGGTTATAATCCTGGGTCCTTGTTTTAGAGGCCAGACTCTTTCCACTCTGTGGCTTCTGAAAAGGAGAACCCCGATGTTGTTACCTACCATTGCTCTTGAGTCGCTTCTGATGCAGTGGTATATAACGACAGCAGCAACTTTAAATGAGATCATATAACTATATATAGTTCTAACTATAACTTGAGTTTCACTTGAGTATTTTAAATTGTGTTTTAATCTTTCGTACCTGAAATGTTAATAGTACACAGATTTTTAAAAAAAAAATCAACTCACTAATCGTATTTGTGCAAAATGATGTATAAATATATACTCTGCCTTCCTTGAATGAGAGAGAAAGATGGGCATTTCCTCCCGTGTGATTTATAGCCTCTGAAAACCTACTGGAAGGTCAGCTCTGAGTCGCTTCTGATGCAATGGTATGTAACAACAACAACAGCAGCTTTAAATGAGGTCAGTCCTATGTGATGACTAAGTCAGAAAGCTCCATAATCAGTCCTCTTGCCATCAAGTCGATTCCAGTTCATAGCAGACAGTGTTGGTGATGTTTCCAAGGTTATAACCTTCATGGAGGGAATGCTGGTGGTTTAGTCCATGAGGATTGCACTGAAGGAGAAAGGTGGGCTTTCTCATCCTTTGCGATCTGCAGCCCTCAAACACCTGCTGGAGGCGCAGTTAGGAGTTGGTTTTGACACAAATGGGTAGTTTGTGTTCATCTTCATGAAAGCAGATTTCCTGGTCTTTTCTCCTGCAGTTGTTGGCCCTACTGACCTTCGATTATGTCAACACACTTAACCATTGTGCCACTAGGACACCTTTTAATTTAGAATGTCCAACCCTGGTGGCATAGTGCATGATGAATTGGTCACTAACTGAAAGGTTGGCAGTTTGAATCTGCCAGATGCTGCTTTGATAGAAGGATAGATTCATAAAGGTTTACAGCCTTGGAAACCCATCAGAGCTGATCTGATGGTGATGGGCTTGGTTTTCTTAATAAGTAATTTCTGTTTGAAGTAAAAAAAAAAAAAGAATGCATGTGTGGGTTTTTAAAGAATCATACTATATAAACTGATATACAGTAAAAGGTCCCTATTCCCTGCATTTCTCTAGTTTTCCTTAGATGGAGAGAAACTTTGAACAATTTTTTGTTCTAGAAATTATTAGTATCTGTGTGAAAACTGTGTGTGTGTGTGTGTGTGTGTATTTATTTTTTTAAAAATTTATTTCTACTTCCATTTCCCCCCTCTTCCTCCTTTCTTTAAAAATAAATGTGTATTCACTGAGGGGATTGCTAATAATATCGTGAAACAATGTGACTTTGTTGCTGGATAGAAGGCTTATTTTCTCTGGAAACTTCTACTCAGAGCAAAATAAAATGTTAACACATAAAAGAAATCTCTTCTGTCTGTTTTTATGCATATCTTTCTGTTAGTTTGAGCTCCCCCTTCCCCCCATTTAATTTTTGCAACTGTATCTGGGAGGTTCTTGTCAATTACCATCAAGATTGGCTTCATCCTTCTTAGTGCCTTACTGTTCTCTAAGGTGTTAAGGTCCCCAATTTCATTTAATCACTCCTCTGCTGATAAGCATTAAGCCCCTCTCTTGTTTCTGTAAATGAATAACATTCTTTTACCGTAATCTTTATGCACACTTAATTATATTTTAAAAGTAAATTCAGATCTGTTGTTCATTGAGTTGTACTCCACAACTCAACCTCAACGGCGCCTATCAACAAACTAAAACAACAACAACAAAGAGTAATGATAGTGGACTTTCTGATCCAAAGGACAGACACTGGTTATATGTTTATTAAAGACTAAAACTCAAGTCTGTTGGAACTGACACATAACTGCCCTCCAGTGGGTTTCTGAGGCTGTGTATTGAAATTGAAGAGGTTTCATCTTTCTCTCAAGGAGCCACTGGTGGGTTCGAACCGCCGGATGGGCACCACCTTTGTGCTAGCAGCCCAACACAAGAGCTCCCTATGTTTACTGTTGTTATTATGTGCTGTTGTGTCAGAACTCACCTATAGCTGACCCTCCAGTAAATCACTTTGGATTCGAACCATGTGCTTGAGGGTTGGCAGTGCAGTTTTTTCCCAGTAGGTCACCATAACTTCCTTTGTATTTGTTAGACACTGCGAATTTGATGGATTTCCTATTACTGTGTACGAACATGGCTAAAATGTAACTCTTATTTTCTTGCCTTTTCTGCCTTCCCATTTATATCTCCAGTTTCTGTTCCTGTCTGTCCCCAGAACTAGTCTAGAAACTGGCCAGCCTCCAGTTGCAGGCTTATCTCCATGATGTATGTAGAGCACAAATCACAGGAGCGTTCCTGGAAGATACTGCCCGCCTTTTTGAAAAGGAGCATTGGCTGTGTTTCCTCTCTCCTCTCTTTAAATGCTGGTTCAGCATTATTTAGCCAAAACCCCATCCTCACTCTTACTTCACCATTGCTTTTCCTCTCTTTTCATCACTGCACAGTGTTTATGAGCTGGTACCTTAGCACCTAAGAAGATGAAGTCTTATGATCTTGACCTGGATGTTTGCTGCCCTTACAAGCAAGACACGGTGGACCAGTGCATAGTTTGCTGTTTAAGAAGCGGCAGTGTCTGCTTGTGTGTACACTGTCAAGAAGTGATTTCCGTTTGATGCCTGGCCTGGCTTTCCATGAAGAGGTTTTAGTGGAGGACATGGCTTCTCTAGCTAAGCTGGCAGGGAACCAGTTTTTTGACTCACTTGCTCCTTTGCCTTTCCTAGTCTGCAGTTCTCTGGAGTGCAGTGACTTGTAACTTCATCCTGTGGCCTCTAGATAACAGGAAAAGCTAAATTGACTCAATTATGCATGGTTGAAAGACTCTTATATAAAGCACTCATTATGATCACTGAGATTTTACCGTTAATTTTCACTATATCCTTTAAATTTTGGGGGCTTAGCAGTTGGCTCCACACTCAACCAACAACAATCTGGAAATAAAAAAAGAATTGCATTGGGAAAGTATTCTGTCAGGGATTTCTCCAAAGTGCTAATGAGCAATGATGTCAGTCTAGAGACTAAGGTGCATCTGATCTAAGCCATGGTCTTCACAATTACTTGTCATGCATCAGAGAGCTGGACAATGACTAAAAATGACAGAAGAAGGATCGATGCTTTTGAGTTATAGTGCTGGAGAAGAGTATTGAACATACTGTGGACCATGAGGAGAACAAATAGGTCTGTCTTACAGAGGATGAAACCAAGTTTCTCCTTGGAGGCAAAGATTTTGAAGTTCTCACATACTTTAGGGACATAACCGGAAGGGACTGGTACTTAGAGAAGGACATAATGCATGGAAGGGTGGAGCACCAGCGCAGGAGAAGAAGACCCCAGATGACATGGATTGACACAGTAACTGGAGCAATGGGGGTTGGTGTGTTGGAATCAGTGAGACAGGCTCAGGACAGGGTAGGCTTCAGAGCTGTTGTATGTAGGGTCACTATAGATCACAGGCAACTTGACAACACATAACAACAACAGTGGTAAGGAATTGCACTGCCAGCCTAAAGGTGTGTATTTTGAATCCATCAGCTGTGCTGTGGGAGAAAAATGAGCAATCTCTTCCTATCTGATTTACTACCTCTGAAAACCCACTGAAGAATCAACTATAGTACACAACACAACATAGCCATTCCAGGAGCCCTGGTAGCATAGTGGCCTGTGTATTGCACTGCTAACTGGCGAGTGGAAAGTTCAGATCCGCCAGCAGGAGGAAGAAGAGGCATTCTCCTCAGGATGTACAGCTTTGGAAAGCTGTCAGAGGGAAGCCGTGAGTCAGTGTTGATCCAGTGGCACTGGTTTGCTTGGTTTTTGATGTTCTTTTATTGTGTGATTATTCACTTCTGCATCCTTTGCCCATCACTTTGGGCTCTAGGAAGAAGCGGCACTGTGACCGGGATGGATGGTCAGGATTGTGAGCTGTGCAGCCATACTACTTGGTTTCAGTGTTGGTTCTACACTGTACTAACCTCTGACTGTAGATACGTTTCCAAGCCTCTGTGTGTCTTTATATCCTTACTGTAAAGTGGAAATAATAAGAATGTGTAGGAAGCCATCCTTAGTAGATCTTAACTCTGCCACTGATAACACTTTTTGACATGCAGCTGCCACCCCTGTCCATCTCTGGGACTATGCCTACCTCTTAAATCAGCACCTGTAAATCAACACTTTGGGGCATGCCCCTCCCTCTCTTTTGTAAACTGATAACCTAGGGCTGGGTTCCCTGGCAGCCCGGCCTACTCCGCTGCCTATTTATAGCAGA
>NW_006399882.1:7116469-7137498 GCF_000299155.1 Elephantulus edwardii | reverse complement strand
TGGCAGCCCGGCCTACTCCGCTGCCTATTTATAGCAGAATTCATTGAATAAATTTGGGCTTGATCAGGAATCTTTGTCTTGCCCCAATCTCTCGTGTCCCTTTTCCTCTTTTAATCCACACAGATTCCACTCTAGAACACGTATGAACCCGCAGGTCGGTTTCAGCTGGCGGTTACAAGAATGATGATGATGATGATGATGATGTGGTTTCATGAGAGACACGACATATAATGTTACATGTGGTGAATGCCCTGGTTCGGCTTCCCTTGCCTGAGCAAAAAAATAGAGACTGGGTGGGAGACACCAGAAAGACTGGCTGTGGAAGAATCCCCTGACTTTTGCCTGATTTAAGTTCTGCACAAAAAAATCCTGGCCTGATCTGAATCCTGGTTGGAACATGCGGTTGAGAGGAAGGGCACAGGAGTTGAGCATTGTCTAAGGGTGACAGAAGAATAAGCTTTTTTGAGCTATCATGTTGGAGAAGAATACTGAATATCTTGTGGACTGCCAGGAGAGTAAGCAGATCTGTCTTGGGGAAAGGGAAATCACGGTGTTCCTTGGAAGCAGGGATGGTGAAACTTAGTCTCACATACTTTGGACATATTGTTAGGAGCGTCCAGTCCTGGGAGAAGGACGTCATGCTTGGAAAGTTGAAGTATTAGTATAAGAGAGGAAGACCCTTGCTGAGATGGACTGACAGAGTTACAGTAGAATGGGTGCAAGTGTGCCAGAGATGGTGAGGATGGCACGGTACAGGACAGGGTTCCGATCTGTCTTGGGTGTGGTCTCTGTGAGAGGATGGTACGGGACAGGACAGGGTTCAGATCTGACGTGGCTGTGGTCTCTGTGAGTCATCCTTGTCTCAGTGGCACAGTGACAACAAGAAATAGCAAATCAGTGATCTTGGCTGCTGCAGGAACTCCCAGCCTGACCTCATAGCTGATCCTCGATTGGGTTTCTGAAGGTGAAAATAGCTTTTAGGTTTACAGCACAGCTCACTATGGACTAGGGCAGTTAACCAAAGTTAAGGTTAGCTAGTCGTTAATCTTCCCTTAATTTCTTCCTTCTCTCCCCTTTGCTAGCCTCGTTGTATTTGATTTCCTCAAGCAGTTGCCTCCTGGAATAAGAATGGTTTCACCATGTCCATGTAGATTAACTACTCAGAAGAACCTTTTGTTTTAAACGTTGTTAGGCTTTGATTACATCTGACCACCTTTTTGCACAGGAGCAAACTGAGGCCCAATGAGTGGCAGCAATACTACTTAGTCACAAATTGTTTTCCTGTTACCATGGGATCAGAGCCCTAGCTCGCTCCCCTCATCCTGTTAGAGTGAAGCCAGGAGAGAGACACTAGAGGAGCAGAGAGACTATGCCGAGCTGCCAGGCAGCGCAGTACAGCACTTAGTGGCCATTGAGAGAGCTGACGTTAGTGTATAGCATGGGGCGCGGGGGGGCTTAGTAGGGCCATTGCTGGTCTTGCTCAGAATGGTCCTGGTGTAGGTTGAGGTCTTGTTGGAGCACAGAGTGAAGGTAAAAAGCAGAGATAAATTTATTAAAAAGAGCATGTACCAAAGGCATCCACTTCCATAATAGCTTGCCTCTGGAAACCCTATGAACTTGGAGAAAGAACGAACGTTATACAGGTGTCCAGGACTTTCGTTCATAGGGTCGCTATGAATTGCCTACAACTCAATGGCACTTAACAACAATAACAACAGCACAGAGAGAGGGAGCGCAAGAGAGCACTCATTTGGCCTAGCGGATAGAAAGCTATGCTCCCAAGCAGAGGTGGGTGACTCTACTCCGCAGCCCTCAGGCCTGCCTTTAATTGATTTTGGTGAAACATTCTTCTAGGTCGTGTAGTCCTGGTCTGTCCACTTGCTGTACAGAGGTAACTCATGGTTGCTGTGAAGCCGAACACTGTGACACTGGTGTGTCAAATGCGAGAATGGTTACCCATAGTAGACAGTGTTTGGTGGAGCTCCCCGATTAAAACAAGCTTGGAAGCAAGAGTGGCATCCACTTCATAATAGCTTGCCTCTGGAAACTCTATGAACCTGGAGAAAGGATGAACGTTATACAGGTGTCCAGGACTTCAATTCATAGGATCGCTTTGACTGGAGTCTGGGCCAATGAGACAATGTCTTGACGAGTTCAGAGCTCGGAGGGCGGTTCTGTTTCAGTCCGTTGCCTTTGATATCACTCGTGCACCTAAGGCACTAATTCCACACATCAGTGTCTGGTTCTGACCGCTCATATGACTTCCACCTCCCCTCTCTCCTTGGTTCTGACAGTAATCGCTATGATTCCCATTTCATGATCACCACAGTGTCCTTTAAGATGGAGCACTGTTAGGACTTTGTAATGTAGTAGGGATATCTGTGGTTGGCTAGTAGTTCTGGGAGAGAAGGGCTCAGCGTTTTGCTGCTTTTGTGTGACTTTGAGCTACTGCAGGTCGATTTTGCAGAAGAGCGAACACCTTGCTATTTCTTGTGTCATGTCAAAATATTTTTCCTTACATGGAGCATGCTCAGTTCAGGTCCCGCTTGCTGTCTGGCGCACCGGCTGGGTACAGTTACCTCAGGCTATTTTGGCAGCCACTGCCATTTGTCAACTGTGTAACATCTCTGTGCTGGGAAAGCACTCCCAGCTCGTTGTTTGAAATCCCTTTGGAAAGAAGGTTAGAAAATAGAAATCAATATGACTCTTTTACTGGCTTTGTCCTTGACATGGTTGTGTTGGGGGTAGGTCGTGATCTCGTTGGTGACTTTCAGGTGGTCATTGTGGCCTTGGAAGCATCTTACTCCTGGGAAGTAGCCCAGTTAGCATTGCCCCTCACTCACCCTTAAAGGAGAGGGAGGAATAAAGCCCTCAGCTTTTGTCTTCTCTTTGCCTTTCTGAGTTCTGACCTTAGTTCAGACGCAGTTCTCCTTCCTGTTAATTTTTGCTGTCATTGTATCCTGACAGAGAAGGACCTTGGTGAAGTGGAGACCTGCCAGAGAAGACAATGCAAATATTTTCCACTAAAATGGGTGATAGAAATGTAGTAGGATGCAAAAGACTGGAAAACTTGAGAGACCAGAAAAGCTAGGCAGTAGGAAAGCTCTAGTGATTTAATAATAATGAGTTATGCTACCAGTCGAAAGGCATGAAGCTCGAATTCAGCAGCTGTTAATGAAGAGAAAGAGGGACAGTCTCCTTCCATTAGATTAACTGCCTTTGAAAACATCCTGGAGAGTCAGCTATGGGTTGTTCTGACTGCTTGCTAGTACACAACAACAACCACCCCCCCCCACCACCACCTGTATCCTTCCACCTCTCACAGGCTTCCCTGTACATATCTTTAACAGCCTTCTCACCATTGCTTATCTTCTCTTAGGGAAATGCTCCTGATTCTCAGCCAGCAGTAATAAGCTACTAAGAGTTTTAATGACATGTTTTCTTTACATTGTATTTGATTTTAGAATCCCTTAATTTTATACTATCTGGTCTTGTATGTGACTTACAGAAGTGATACAAAAATTAAAATATACTTGAAATACATTTCCATTTGAGTTACCGTAAAATACATTAAAAAAATAGTAACATCAAACTAAGTTGAAATGGTAGAAGTGGTACTCAGGGCACAGGGTTGTAAAGGTAGGATGTAAATGATTAAGATGATTTTGTTTTGTTCAGTTTAATTCCTCCTGTTTTTGGTTTCCTTTTACCCTTATTTTTTATAACAACTTAATAGGCCACCATTATTAACTACTAATTATCCTGATTGTGCTTTTTGTGTATGTGTTTGATAATTTATTCCTTTAAAATGGTAATTGCTTTTAAAAATGTATACAGCAAAACATACACCGATTCATTAATTTCCACCCAAACAATGACATTGATCACATCCTTCAGGTTGTGTCCCTAATTTTACACAGAGGATGCATTTTAAGACACTGAATGATTCTCAGAATTTATATGTTTGGGAGCATTTACCAGCTAGTTGTGTCCATTTCCACAGTGTTCAGTGAAAAAATTAATTTCTCTGTTTGTTAACTCAGAAAAAAAATAGATGCAATAGGTTCTTGCATCTCTGGAAGGTTTTGGAACAAGTGTAATTCTACATGGGGCTTTGGTGAAGCTTGCTCCTTCTTCTTGAAAAGTTCCTGGGTGTGTGTCATCTGGGCCCAGAAAGAAGAGAGTTAGTTGCATGCAGATGCTCTCTCACATAGTGGCTGGTAGGAATTCTTTGAGAACTCATTAAGTGGATCCAGAAAAAATCCTGAGGATTTGCATGATTCTTGGAGATTCTGTTCAGAGTGACAGAGGTGTGAAGCTACTAAAAGAAAAACAAACAAAAAAGCTCTCAGTGCTGAATACCCCATAGTTTTGAAGGGAGAGCAAGATGTCATCCTTAGCTTAGAAAGGCAAGAGCTTGTTGACAGTTTAGAGTCTTGAGGAAAGGCCCAAGTGAAAGTGAGAGAAAGAGAGACTTCCTTCGTAGGTGATAAGAAAGAGACTGTCTCTGTAGAGAAGCAGCCTGATGGCCGCTGTGTTGTGAAGGAACTTTCCTCTTTAATTCTTTCTCTGACGTTCGCAGTTGCTGTTGCTGTGTGTCTTCGAGTCAGAACCAACCTATAGCTGACCCTCCAGTGGGTGGGTTTTTAACTGCATGAGAGGAAATTGTCCATCTTTCTTCTGCAGAGCAGCTGGTGGATTTGAACTGCGTGCCTTTGGGATTGCAATGCAGCTTCTTACCTGTAGGCCACCAGAGTTCTCTGGGTTGGGAGGCCTTGTTTGGAATGGCAAGGTGATTCCTCTTCTTCCTGCTCCAGGTCTGATCTTAGACACCAGGGTGGAGGTGCGGTTTTCATTAGATGGGAACCTCCAGGCCCCCGCAGTTCACGGAGTACGCTCAGGTCCTCCTAACCTTGGGCTCCCATGGATGTCTGTCCGTGGAGTACAGGAGGCAGTGAAAGGCTACTGGAAATGTGATCATGACCGTTCCTGGGCTAATGAAGAAGAAGTATGTTTATTTCTTAATCTGGAGGATACAGTCTCAGAGATGTGATAGGAGGAAAAGGTACATGTTATCCTTTTGGCATCAAGTTGATTCCCATTCATCAAGCTCCGGAAGGCCAGTATAGAAAGGCCCCAAGGAGCTTCAAGTCACAGGTGTTTCCAAGTCTGTAATCAGTATGCGAGCGGAGGGCTTCATCTTTCGCCTGCGGAGCACTGGTGGGTTTGAACCACTGACCTTTCAGTTAGCAGCCCATGGCACTGGCCGGATTCCTTAAATTCGTTGGGAACACCAGGCTCTCGGAGTGGCTGCGTGTTAGGACTCAGGAGTCCAGCCCCTTCCATGGCCAGCCCTTCTTACCGCCTGCCATATTGTGCTCTGAGAAAAGTACTTTCGGCTTACTAAGCTGTGTTTGCCTGACATGGAAATATGCACCTACAGTGTTCACATTTTCTTACGTGCCTGCTGCATGCCTGGCACCTTGCCACATCTTGTGATTACTCGATGAAATAAAACCTTTTAGTCTCTGTGGTCATGGAAATTTTCTTCCCTCTTTTAGGATTCTCCTAAGATTTAAAGACAATACTGCATGCCAAAGGCCTTGGCCTGTATTCTTCTTAAAATGGCAGGGAGGAAAATGTGCAACAGTGAGTGAAAGTAAATCCAAAGTCTATAAACTTTCATTAAAATGTCAATTAGAAAAATGGTGAAGTAATTATTAATGAGAAAGCTGTGACCTGTCCACTGTACATTGTCCTGATTCTAAGAACAGAACTGTGTAAACAGTTGCCTCATTATGTTATATACAATGTGTGTTTTTAATACTCACTGAGAGTCTTTTAAGTTGTTTTTGGTTTTTTTTTGCTATTCATGTTACAAAACTTAACTTACTTGCCTATTTTGTCGTAATTCATCTGGTGGACATTTCAATGCAACCAACCTCATCTTCCTTGTAGCAGAGCTGGAAAATGCATTGGGGGGGGTGTATGTGTGGGGTATGTGCACCCACTTCTCAATGAGTGAGAATACATTAAAGAGTGCATTTCAGGGTATGTTCATGAGCACAAACATCCTAGAATCCTGAAACTTCTAATGTGAGAAAGCTGGTGGGAGAAAACCCCTTGGTGGCTGTTGTGCCAAGTCACATCATGGAAGCCTTCTGGTGGGAGAAAGAATCTTTGCTCAGGAGACAGAAGTCGTTCCGCTGCCATTAGCCCCACTGTGCACCTTGGTGGCTACGTCGTTCTTCTCAGTAGAGTGAAACATTCATATTTATCAGGCAATAACTTTGTGAAGGAAGCTTGACAGGAAGAAAGGGTAGTATAGCATGTCTTTTTTAGCAGGCTTTCTTTTTGAAACGTGAGTGGATGTAATTTTAATATTTCAGTTCCTGACTATGTTCAATGTGAGGATAAGGGTACATTTTCTCTGGACCGCCTTTGTGAGGCGCTGGCTGGGTACATCTCTGATAGAGCTCTGTTTTAATATTCTTTTCCAAGGCACCTAGCATAGTAGTGTTAAAAAGGTAAAATCTTTACTAACCATGCTGAGTACACAAATGATTTGTTTTCTCCCAGGGACAGTTAAATTTTGGGTTCTGTTCTGTTGTTTTTTTGTTTGTTTTTTTCCCCCTTAGGTTATATAAGCAGTTTTTAGAGTCTAAATTATTTATTGAGTGCTAACAGTGTACAGTTCACTTATACATTTTCAGTGGTGCATAAGAAACTTGAAGGGAAGATAACAGTGTTACTACTGCCTGGAAACGGATGGGTTGGAAGCTAAGTGAACTGGAGGCCATGGCTACAAGGGTGTAAAGGGAATCACATCCCAGGCTAACCTCAGAAGGACTTTTATTTCTATATTCTTACTTGGAGGCATTCTTTGTCCAGAAAGCATTTAGTTCCTGCATGCCTGTCCTGTTTTTAATGCGTATCAGCAGGTGGAAGCCTGATCTAGGAGTGCAGCAAATAGAAGCAGCACTGATCCTCCTGCCTGTGGAGTCTTGGTTGTACAAGTGCAGAAGCAGAACCTAGTTCATCACTGTTTGCTTCTTGCTGCATTAGGCTGGCTGCATTGAGAAGTATTGAAAAGACAAACACTGCTAAGTCCCTGCCCACCAAGAATGTTCTGCTTAGAGAGGAAAAGTCAGAGTATTGTCTGTTAAGAGACTAGGAATGTTTGTAGCTAGGGCACCTGAACACATTTTTCAGAAGTTTCCCCTTTGTCATGTGCAAGGATCGGGAAATGATAACAAACCAGTTAAAACAGCTGGTGGTGGACTCTGTTCACACCCATGTTGACTTATTAAGTGTTGCTGTCACTTTGTTTGCAGGGTTTCTGGGGTTGATCTTGTTGAAGTTGATTGCTCCAACTGTCTTTCCAAGATGTCTCTGAGTAGACTTGAATCTGCAACCCTTTGGTGAACTGTTTGTACTTCCTGGGGACTCCTTACAGAAATGGACAAACATACAAACCCCTCAAATTCTCTGCCATCAAGTCAGTTTGTCTAGTGATCCATCATTGACTCTCCAAGATTGTGAATCTTTATGGGAGGAGTCTTTTTCCTGTGGACCAACTGATGGATTTCAACCAAGAGTTTCTCAGTTAGCAACTGAGGACATAGGACAATTTCAAGCAGAAGCAGAGAGAATTGACAGTGAATGAGATTCCCAAGCACCTCCATTGTTACACAGCCCTGCTTGAGGGTGATCTTGTATGGACCATGAAAACGACATTTCCAGCTTTAAGCCTGCATTAGTATTTTCGCTTTGCTTTCAGGATGAAGTATTGTAATAAAATTCTGATTAGGGACTTTCCCAACCCCTTAGAGTTGTTCTGTAGGACAGATATCTTTTCCAAAAAGTTCAGTGACGACAACCAATGACAGCCTGGTTTTCTTGGGATTGTTTGCACTCATTGGTTTGTTAGAAACCACTCTAAAGACAGATGTCTGCCCACCCTTCCCCCAGTTCTCCTCCCTGAAGATGTCAAAAGCCTGCTGAGGAATCTGTGAAATGTGAACTATGACTTGGTTTTGTGTGGTTCAGTGAAATAGCTCGAGGCTTTCCCAGTAGCAGGCTAAAGCAAAGTTGTCTAGACATCACTTTCTCCTTATCTAGGCAAGCCTTCCTGGGGCCTCCTCCACATGGTGTGAATCCAAGCTCAAAGGAAAACTCACTCCACTGGCTAAAACCAACCCATCCAGGATGAGTTGAGATCACTCTTTAAATATACAAGGCTGTGGCTTGAGATAAACTAAAAGGTGATTGTCTTTTGTTTTGATTGTTGTTGTTGATAGCCATCCAGGCGAGTAAGACTCATAGCAACCCTATGAACCAAGGCCTGAAGCCTTTCTAGAACTATCATCATTTGTCAAAGTAGAGTTTCCAGAGGCATGTTGTTTAGGAAGTGGTATTAAAAGGAGTAATTAAAAAAAATTTTTTTAAAAAAGGAGTAATTAAGTAAGTTCCTATTAGACACCTATTATGTGTACTTAGAGGGAACTCTAGTGGTTTGGTGAATAGAGTTACACTACCAACCCAAAAGTGGGTGGTTCAAATCCCCCGGTTACTCTGAGGGAGAAAGATGGCCGAGCTTCATTTACAGGCTCTGAAAATAGTCAGAAGGGTTGACTCTGAGTTGATGTCAATGTACAGCGGCAGTGTACAGTAGACAATGGCAGAGTGTACTCACCTGTCAGTTTGTTGTGCTCACGTAGCTTACATGTTGCCGTGATGTGGAAACTGTGCCACTGATATTTTAAAAATTCCAGTAGGGACAGGTGGCTAGGTTGTAGCAGAACTTCCAGTCTGAAACAGAGTAAGAATAAAGGCCTGGTGATCAACTACTGAAAATTAGCCCATGAAAATCCTGTTAGTCACAGTGGCGTATTTTCCAATATAGTACCAAGAAGATAAGTCTACTAGACTGGACTCCACTCATAATTCACAGCGACTGCAGCAGTGGACCCAAATGTACCAGTGATCTTGACGATGGTATGGACAGCCTTTTGTATTGTTCATGGGGTCTGGATGAGTTGGAGACAACTTTGAAGGCAACAGTAACAGCAGCATGTGTGCGCTGTGCTTTGTCTTGGGTGATCAGCGATGGGTAGCAGATTGTGGTCTCTGTCAAATCATTGTGCAGGTAAGGACACAATAACCATTTGAAGAGAGGCCTAGTAGGAAAGGGACAGCTCTCTGTGGGAGCAGAAGTCTCAAAAGAGGAGAAAGGAGGTCAAAGAAGGTGACTCCCAGGATTTTTGAAGAGTTGACTAAATGAAGGGACTGGAGAGTGTGGGCAACCAGCCAATTCAGAGTCCCAGCTCTACACCTGTGGAAGCTTCTGAAGACTTGTGGTGACCATTTGTGAGAAGCACAAGCATTCTTCCGACTGTGGCCAAAAGGCAAAGGCAGTGCTTTCCTCACTAGTGCTGTAGGTGTCAGCTTCTTCCCTGAGGTGTGTGGATCACATTACCCAGAGTTCTGTCACCTTCTGTGGGACTGTAGGAGTGAAGCTTTCCTTTACTGATAAGGACATTTAAGAGAAAGTTAGTGGGTCAGGGTGGAGTGTGTGAAGTAATGGGAAAGGTTCAATAGGGACTTGAAAAGACTGGGTGATAATAGGCATAGAGCAATGGCAATTAATTATATAAAACAGAATGTAAATGAGTTATATAAAACACAAAGGACATGTATAAAACACAATGATTATATGCAGAATAATAATAAAAAAAAGATAAAAAGGTAAACTCCAGCTTCTCCTAGTAGTCCTTGTAGAGAACAGTAGTTATTATTATTATTTTTTTTTTTAAACCCAGCTCAGGGTATTTTGTGCCAAAACACAAAATGGCTTTGCTAGTGCATCAAGAGAATTCGACTTTCAAAGCCTAGGCCCGGTGCTTAGTGTAAGCTCTTCCTTTGATGGATCGCACGCATGTTTCTTTGATGCTGCAGTAAGTAAGTCTTTATTGAATACAAACATAATTTAAAATTCTGCTGAGTTGAACTTTGGAGGCTGAAGAGGTGTCCCTGCAGGGCTGTTTCTGCATGTTAATATTGAGCTGAATTTAACGTATCTCATATTGTGTCTTTTTATAAACATAGACAAGTTTTATGGTTAATACTTAAAGGTTTTATGAATTTTCTTTTTTTCTATCTGGCCTGATAGTAAAATCACACAAATTATTTGTGTATTGAATTATTAATTATGATTGAATTATCGGAAAGTCGACACAAACAACGCTGGTTGTATCAAGAACTACAACTTGATAGTCAATAAGAAACCCTACTAGGGATTGGTTCACATGCTTCCTCCCACCACACACCCACTCACAGCCTCTGTGTCCCTGATAACTTTGTCTTTGGACTTGGTAGAAATGGAATCACACAGATGATATGCATTTGGTTTAGGCTTTATTTATTTTAACACTGTGGTTGTGTTTGCTCATGTTGTGTGGCTGTCATTGTCATTTCTTTTGGGTCATTAATTGTCATTTCTTTGCTTGACTCTTGATGAGGTCATCTGTTCATCCAGCCATGTTAACTCCCCTCAGCCTTTCTTGCTGTGTTCCACTCTATGCACTGATCCATGTCCTAGCCACCACTTAATTCACCAAGTACTAGTGCCATGAAAGAAAGGCCGGTGATAGGCTACCATTAAGAATAAAAACTCTAAACTCATTGCTGTTAAAAAGCTGACCCATAGCTGACCCTCCATTGGGTTTCGTGAGGCTGTAAATTGCACAGGAGATGGCCCATCTTTCTGCTGTGGAGGCGCTGGTGGATTCAGACCTTCAGAGAGTCTCAGCCTTTGGGTTAGCCGTGTGACATCCTACAGACTGTGCCACGGGATCTCCCCTCCATTAAGCCTGGAAAATACTGCGGATCTTCTACGCCATTGCACCCGAGGTGGTCATGAGTCAGAATCAGCCTCACAGTAGTACAGTAAGCTAGCGTGCATATGTAGACGTTGATTTCTCTCTTCTCCTGCTGATGACATTTATGTCGCTTGTTGCTTTGGGCTGTTATTAATAATGGTACAGTAGTTATTATGCCCATACGTGGCTGTTGGTGCATGATCACCTTCATTTCTCTAGGAGTACTCCGAGTGGAATTGTGGGGTTGGGTCATCGACTCTGCATTTGTCTGGCTCCCCTAGCTAATTCCAGACAGTGCTCAGAGGTGATGGTGCCAGATCACAGTGTCATCAGCAGTGTGTAAGCATTTCTATTTTCTATTCAGGGTACCAGCTCTTGATAGCTTTTCATTTAACAATTTAAAAGTAGACCTACAGCTTAAAAACATATAGTTCATCCTTAGAATGTCTAGGTGTGCTGTTGAAAGAAAAAAAAAGGAGCAGCAACAGCTGAAGTTTGGAGCTCAGAAAACCCTGAATGAGCTTAGCTTAGACCCTTGTTTGAGGAGCTGTTGAGTCACTTTTGAAAGTCTTAGCTGAATATGAGTATTTTAGACCTTGACCTTGAATTTGACTGAGTAGAGTCTGTTTGATAATGATTAACCGTGTGACCCTACAGTTATTTATGCTCTGTGAGCCCGAGTCTCCTCACCTACAAAAATGGCAAAATTTAAAAATTGCTCACAGAGTTGGTGCAAAGAGCATGCATCAACCCATAAAACAGAAGAACCCTCAGGGGCTATACAGGAGGAGCAGTAAAGTTACTCTGAGTCACAGGAAGAAGTGACCAGTTACGTGGCTTTGGAACACGCCTCTGTTTATTTTCATTCATCTATTTTTAGGGGAAACAAAGTCCTTTCATTGGGTGCATTAGGCATCAAACCTCGACATGTCCTTTTGGGAACTGTGGGCTTGTTTGATGTGTGGCAGCTTTGCGTCATTTTGAAGGATGGGCTGTTACTACTCAGCACAGCCAGAAGCACCCCGTGACCCAGGGGCGCACTGAGCTTGTGTTCGTGACTGACACCAGGCCAGCGAGAAGGAAATCATATGCAGTGTGTGTTTGGAAAACGGGGGTGTTTTCTTTTCCTTTGTCAATTGTGCATCCTCTACTGAAAACAAAACCCTTCGGTGCTGTTAATACTGGAACTGGTGGCCCCAGCTTTTTCTTCCTTACCCCACCTCTTTCCCTGCATTTGCTGACTGAGGGTAGTATTTGCAAAGATCACTGCTTGTCTGTCTGCGAGAGAGAACTGTAGCCATTCCAGAAATGAAAACGTGATAGAAAAATAAGCTCCACACAATGACTTTTGTGGTTGATTTTCTTCCCCCTGTCCCTTGTGGGGCAATTGTGAAATATTTCAAGGAGGGAGACAGGAGAGAGTTGGGTGTTTGTGTTTCCTCTCTCAGGCACTCAGAGCTGTCCTGCCTTCCACCCCGAGTCAGAATAGACTCTGCAAGCAGCTGGGTTGGATAGGTGGCATATGTGATGTCTGCTGCCCTCTCTGCATCTTTGTCCTGTAGGCTAGGCTGACCCTGGGCTCTGTGAGGAAAGCACTCTTATCACACAACCCTACAAGTTTGATGGGTGGTATTTAATTTTTAATGCACCAAGGATTTGCTACTTAAAAAAAGTATATTTAATACTCTATTTAAAAGTTTCTCTTCCTATTCTCTTCCTTTTTAAAGAAAACTTAGGCAAGGAAGGAAGTAAAAGCCATAGAGATAAAGCTTAAAATTACTCGTCGCTGGGTTCACACAAAGATGAATCCCTCTCCTGTTACTCAATTACAAAACACAATAAACACCCCCCCCCCCAATCATTACCATCTAGTCAGAATTAGCAGACCCTCAAGAGGGTTTTCAGAGGCAGTAAGTCACACAGAGGGAGATTGCCCATCTTTCTCCTGTGGACCAGCTGGTGGATTTGAACTCCTTGCCTTTGGGTTGACAGTACAGTTTTCTGTTCATCAGAGTGCCAGAATGCCCTGTTAGTTGTGTAATTTTGAAAAACTGCCTTAGTTTCTCTGATTCTCAAATTCATGCATCTCTTGATGGAGACAGGACTTTGAACAGGACTTTGGTTTATTCTCATTTTACTCCACTGTTGAGAATTTTCCATTTTGGGATAGAAAGGCAAATTTTCAGCAGGGTGTCAACCAGAACAAATTGACTAAGCAGATAATGACCTTAAATGACATCTACTGGCTTCAGGTAGATTCTTGTCACTACACCTTCCGTTAGGTTTCGGAGGCTTTAAAGCTTTATGGAGATGAAGACCTCCCTCATCTTCTTCAGAGTGGCTGGCAGATCCAAACTGTCAGTGTTGTGTTTAGCACTTAGTAGTAGTTGTACGCATTAGTTGTGAAGATTATAAAAATGACAGGTGTTGTTAAATAAAGAGGTGAAATTTAAAAAAAAAACAACAACAAAACAACTAACACTTGTCCGTAGCTAACACATAGTGCTTATGTATCAGTATCAAGTCATTTGGCTGTTGAAAAATTACTGGAGGTGGTGCGATCCACTTTATAGATAAAGAAACCGAGGCACAAAGTGTTTACATTAACTTGATTAAGGAACAGCGAGAGCAACAAAAACATAGCTGTTGAGCCACAACCGACTCAGAGCTGGTCCCTCTGTGGGTTTTCTGAGGCTGTAAATGGCATCTGGAGGTGATTGCCCATCTTTGTCCCATAGAGCCACTGGTGGATTTGAACTAGCAGACAAGAGCCCTTAGTAAGTGGCAAATCTAGAATTCTATTTGCCTGAGTCCGTGCCCTAACCACCAGTTTCTGTTTTCCTCATTCCCTCTTCATGACATATCCCCGCCTCTCATTGTCCCTAGAGATAACCATTGCACAGTTTGGCATAACTCTTGCTGTGCAATTTGCAGGAACAGAACTAAGACCATACACTTTGTCATATTGTATGTCTTTGCCTTTTTGTGAAAAGATAGGTCACACGTGACCTTCCACGTCAGTACGTATAGCTCTAGCTAGATAAAAAATGAGGCGCCTTTGCCAAGAGGTGGCCATTAAGCCCCGCGCTGCCATTCGCAGGGGCTCCAATGCCTCTGAGCAGCCCTGCCCTCCTTGCTGGCTGCCTGCCGAAGGACAGACTTTCTTTCCCACAAAGTTGCTTCTGAGGAAAAAGTGTGGGAAACAAATGACTTCAGAGGTTTTTTAGACACAAAACTGCAAACTCTAACAAATTTCATCTGACTCCAGAATGTTATTACCCCAAATCTTGAAAATATTTTCTTATAGGATTATTCCCTCAAGGTTGTTAATCTGAGAATGATCCAGGCCTATTAGGCCTGACTTTTTGCCCCCGGTCCTGGAGCCTCTCATTTGCCAGTGCACAGATGTGGGGGTTGAAGCAAAAAGATTTCTCTGGAGGAAATGAAGTCATTTTATTTAATATTATAGCTGCCACTGAGACTCTTCTAATTTCAGAAAGGGGATACCACTTCATACAGCCAAGATGAACTTTTAAAATTTTGTCCTGGAGACTTTTTAATAGGTAGCAGCACTAGGTTTTTAGGGCCATAAATTTATTATTGAGTCATATCACCCTGAAGATTTTTTTTGTCGTTAGACTTTGCCCCAGGAACATTGTCTTTTTGAGTAAAAATGTGACTGTAGCATGATCTGCTTTCTTCTTTCAGTGACTGGCATTTGAAAGATTAGTTTTACTTTGAATATAGTAAATTGGGAGCAAGAGAAGACGTTGGTGTGCTGAGGTTATTGACTGAGAGGAGCTTATCTGACCTGGCTGGCCCAGCACAGCACTGACACAAACCCTCATTTGTTCATGGGAGGGAAGAATGTGGCCTTGTCCACCCGCCTCCCTGGATACACCTGTCGAGCTGGTTTCGCCCATGCTGAGCCTTGACACGGGCGGAGTTTGCTGGGTGCTGGCAGCGGGGTGTAAACAGTGACTGGCCACTCACAAACTGAGGTTTCTGTGTCCTCCCTCTGTCTGGTTAAGTTCTGCATCTGTGTCTAATCTCTATAAAATGGTGTGGTGAAGTCGAAACTTGGCTTATCACTGGGCCTACACTCTCCTGGCGCATATTTTAGATAAGAGTGGGGGGAAAAAATGCCAGGCTGAGCATTGGCAGCCTGAGACACAGAGAAGCTTTATAGTTCCTCACAGACAAAGCAAAGTATTGGCTTTAATTCAGAAGCCTGCTATTGACTAGGCCAGAAAGCTTAAAGGCAGTCTTTCTTAGCCTCTAATTTTATATTTCTGTAAGTTTTTTCAAAGCAGGCATTCAAGATAGTATTAAACTTTATTGCTTTGTTTGAAATAGGATCTTGAACTATTGCTCCTGCCTTGGAAACATAGATAACCCACTTCTGGTTCAGTCACAGCATTGTGACCTTGGATTAAATGCCTACCCTTTCTCTGTACCTCAGTGTTCTCACTTGTGAAAAGGGGATGATACTGATACTAATGAGAGTTAAGAAGTTAATATTTGTAGTCCATAGAATACTGCCAGACACCTGGTTTGTGTTGTAGATGTTTACAGAAGAAAATCTCTGTCTTTGTGGAATTGGAATTGACTCATAGCTGACCCTCCAGTGAGTTCCCAAAGTTGTAAATCACACAGAAAGCAATTGCCCATCTTCCTCCCACAGAGCTGCTGGTGGATTTGAACAGCTGGAGAGGTGGGACCTTTGGGTTAGCAGTGCAGCTCCTCCTGGCTGAGCCACAGGACATCCTTTGCATTGCAAACACACGATCTGGTGTATCGCTAATATTTGTGTAGTCTTTTTGGTTGCTGGACATTCTGGCACACAAAAGTTAATCATTAGATCAGAAGAATTGTTTTGGTTCTTAGCGAAGGCTTCTTTTGCTTTGAAATATACATTTCTCACTGCTCTTCCTGTTTCCATGGCAGAGTTAAAGTATAGGGGAAAAAACAAGTGCAAGTGCTTCCTTGTAATATGGCTTTGCTTGTGGTCAAAAACAGGAATCATGAGTCATGGCTCCAAATTAGCAGGAATGAGCCAAGGTAAAAGGACATCCTACATATGAAGGGCATCCTGGAAAAAAAGCAGAGATGCACGAAGTCACCAAGTACCAAAGCAGCACTTCCAGCGTGGGGCCCACAGATTCCCAAAGGGGCTGTCAACAGAATTATGAAACTAGTAAACTTGGGTGGGGTTAAAAAGTATACTGACATTTTCATTAACCCCTGTCTGAACTCAAGCATTTCCTTCAATGTAGGCAACAAATCACATGGCAGAAACAATTCTTTGTCATCAGTAGAAATCTCAGATTTTAAAAAAATCATGTGACAGATTTTTTTCTGCTTATTGTTACTTAGAAGTTTCCATGGTTGTTAGAGTCACCACTATTTATTTAAGGAGGTCTGATGGCTTAATCTGTAGAGTGTTGCACTAACCCACATCTTTAGTGGTTCAAATTCACCAGCAATTCTGATCGTGAGAGATGAGAAATTTCCTTAAGAACCTGTTATAGCCTTGAAAACCCAGCTATCAGTCAGAACTGACTCGATGGCCGTGGAGTAGACTATTTAATGCCTTAATTATTGTGCAGTGCCTTAATGAACAGAAAACACAATTATATTACAAATATCTTAAAAAAATATTTTTATGCACTGTGATTGGTTTCCTCTGTATGTATGCTTATGAATTTATAAACATTATTCTGAGATGTGGCCCATAGTCCTCTTCAGACTGCCAAAGGAATCCAAGTTTTCAACATTTTTGTTTGAACTCAAATTTTTTTTTGGTTTTTTTTTTTGAACTCAAGTTTTTTTTTTATTTTAATTTAGGTTGTTTCTTTTTCATTTCAATGAACATCTACAGAGATTTTGGGATTCCATTCATTCATTGTTGCACCCTTCTCCCCGCAAGAGTTTAAGCTAATTTGAGTCTCCCAAGTGCTGCTGTCTAATAAAGAGTTGGGGACCACGAATAACTTTATATTTTGTCTTTGCTGAGAATCATCATGTTGGAATCGACCCATAGACCCTCCAGAAGGTTTTCAGAGGCAGTTAATTGCATGGGGGTTAGGAGTAGACTGTACATCCTTCTCCTGTGGAGCAGCTGGTGGATTCGAACTGTGTACCTTTGGGATTGTAGTGCAACTTTGTTTTTCGTAGCATAGCTTCTTACCAATAGGCCAAAGTAGGAAAAAAATGGAGTAAAATGAGTTTTTAATAATCTGTCATATTTATCTAAATGTATTTAAATATTTCAGCAAATAGCAGTAAAATGATCAGTGTTTGTTTCTTTTTTTTAATCTCCATTTTGTCTTTAAAGTCAATGTATATTGTAAAACTTTTAAGGTGTCTCAATTTGGATAGTACCATTCCATTGGGAAGACGTCATCTGCATTTGCCTTTAACAACATTAGGTTGAAAAAGTAGATTCAAGGAATTTTGAGCACAAGTTTTCAAACAGTTACATTGAGTAATTGGAATTTAAATCAATGATGCTGAAATAAAATTAAAAAGTACAGCCTGCCAGTCAAGAGTATTGGCCATATCACATTGGAGGCTGATGGCTACCATATTGGACAGGGCAGACCTAGACCCAGACTGGCCAGGGCACATGATGGGTGGGGGCACTTTTAGCACACGCTGCTTTGTTGCTGGTTGTGCTGGAACAAGTGCTTGTTCAGATCTTTTGAAGGAGCTCTGGGGGATCATACTTGCTCTGGTTGCACTGCTAACTTAACAAGCTTAAAGTTGCTCATTCAAAGCCACCAGCAGGTCAACAGGAGAAGGATGAACAGAGTCCTCCTGTTGAGACTGACAGTCTCAGAACCCAGTGGAGAGTCTCTGTGACTTGGCTTTGAGCAGACTGCAGTGAGTGAAGGTACTTCTTACGCTCTGCCAGGCCCAGGACAGAGGCTCAGCTCAGCTTGCTTGGTAACAATGCAGAGCTGGCTCTGTGTGCAGCAGTGGGAGGCATTTCCACTTAAGTGGTGGGTTTTTTGTATATCAGTGGGTGGTGTTGGTGTTGGAATTTTGTAATATTCCAGTTGAAGAGGGATTTGTAGATTCTTAGAAAGGATTGGTCCTATTTTTTTTTTCTTCCCATGTGCAAAAACTTTTGGCATAAGAATTGAAATGGATTTTTAGTTCTTTGCTGGTGTCTTTTGTCTGTCTTTCAGGAAGAGTAAGTTGTGGGACTCAATTTAATGTTCTAATTTCTTTCTTCCTTTATGAATGCACAGTATACCTTCTTGATTTTCATTCAACAGCATGGCTAGGTTGTTATTGCTTCTTTTTAGCAGTTAGTCTGGGAGGAGGTAGAGAGCCTGACCAGGAAGGTTCACTGGGGTCCTTGCTACTGGACCACTGCCTAAGGTTGTCAGCATTGTGTTTTCTCTTCCAGAAACAATCTCTGAAGTTAAGCTCCACAGTTTCCTCAAATCTTAAGTTATACACTTGGGTGGTCTAGCTCTACTTTCATGTCCTCAGCTGTTTTTTAATTTGACACTAGATATGTTTTTATCCCCGCCCTCCCCATTTCATTTGATTAAAGGAGACACACTGTGAAATCCTAAAGGGCCAGGAGACACCTAGGTAGATGTCCAGGATGTTGAAAGATTGTCAATAAGCAGACTTTGCCAACGTATGACTCCTGGTATGTATATGTTGACAACCTTTCATTCTGTTATATATGACAGAGCCACCTGGACAGCAGAGCACAACAGCAGTGACATCTTGTCACTTCAGGGAAGTGTTGCCGTCTTTTGGACTTTAGTGATCTTGAAGTACATCTCTTCCAAATGCTGTGGATCTAACTCTGTGCTGGGTGTTACTGTTAGACGCTGGAGGTCATCTGCTGCAGAGAGGAAGGGCATTCTGCTCCTTTCTGGCAGACTCTGCGGTCCGTGAGCCCGTCTTTGGTGTGACCATGCCTGTCTGTCTCACTGAGGTCTTTGGAAGTAGACTAAAAGGCACACTTCCTGCTCATGAGGAGTCTTGCTAAAATAAAGCCATAAATTAAAAAATTCAAATGATGATTCAGGCAGCAGGTCCGTTTGATCAGTAGCTTGGTTTGTTTTTAAACTCTACAGTGAACGGAATCATAGTAGCTCTCAGCCAAGGAAGAGTAATATTAGGAAGAGCAGCTGACATTTCTTTTTTTGTTCAGTCAATATTGAGTGGGCGCTTACTGTGTGTCAGGCACCACACGAGGCTGCAGTGACAGAGCTTGCTTAGGTTTGTTATGCAGGGTGCTGTCAGTGGGACTGATAAGACACCTGCTTCCTACTAAGGATGGCACTTGCATTTTAAAGAGGCAAGTGAGTAAGAATTTTTATCTGAATGTCATCATTGCTGTAATGGCAGTCTGCTCAGGAAGTGATAAATGCTATGGAGAAGGAAGAGGGACGTGTCTGGTGAGGACATGCTTGAAGGAGTGACAGTTGCCTTCGATGCATACTTTTCTCCTGGTGCTTCGTTCACTCTGCTCTTGTCATCTCACACGGGAGACTGGGCAGTTGGAGTTGATGAAAAAACCCTGGATGATTCAGCTCTGTGGCAGAAAGATGGACAACCTCTTTCTGTGATTTACAGCTTCAGAAACCCAGTCCAGGGTCTGCTGTGAGTAATTTCAGACTCCACAGCAGTGAACGAGTTAAGAAATTGTATGATGCTGAAATAACAAAAATTCCAACAGTTGCTAAAATATTATTTCTTGGCAAATACAGCTTCTTGTGACATGGGAATCTATTTTACTATGTTTGTTATTTTAATAAGACAAGCCAGTTTGAATGTACGTCGCCATCTTTGAGAGGAAAGATTGGTAAAGTTTAAATGTGGAGTTGGGTGATTTTGGGATTTACGTCTTTGAACGGATTTTCAGGCTGCCGTACTTAACACAAACAGTAGCTGAGCGAGTTTTAATCCCATTTGAGAGTGAGCATAAACCCTGCTTGGAGGTTAGGATTCTGTGATAAAGAAAGCACAGAAGGTGGTAGACGATGAAGGAGGTGTCTTGCTCAGGCTTCCACAGTAAGGAAGGTGTCGGAGTGGTGTGTCTGTACCTCTGCTTCCCAAGAGTTGGACAACGAAAAGAGATGACAGAAGAATTGATGCCTTTGAGTTGTGTTGGAGAAGAGTACTGAATATCCCATGGACTGCCACAGAACAAACACATCTGTCCTGGAAGAAGTACAGACACCTTAGAGGCAGGGATGGTGACACTTCATCTCTTGTCCATCAGATTGTTGTTAGGAGGAACAAGTCCTTGGAAAAAGGCATCATGTTTGAAAAGGTGGAGAAGCTCAGTGAAGGAGAGGAAGGCCCTCAACCTGCAGGACTAACACAACTTACATGTGTCAGAGATGAGTAGGATGGCACAGGATCTCCTGGTCTGTTGTCACAGACCATAATTGACTCGATGGCACCTAAAAAACCAACAACAATCACAACAACCCTAAAAGCAGCATCACCAGAGAACAGGCTGCTGTTACGCCCTTTGAAAAAGATTTCCTTGAAAACCCCAAACCAACCACTGTAGAGCTTGTTGGCTCCCAGCTAGCTACCGTTCAGGACAGAGTGAACCATAGTTTCCGAGGTTGTAAGCTTTTATGGAGGAGCAGCAGTGGTGGCCCGGTACGTTGTGCCATGCTGACATTGGGCTGCAAACCAGAGAGTCAGTGGTTCACATACACTGGCAGCTCTGCAGGAGGCAGATGGACAGACACTCCTCTTTTTAAGATTCACAGCTGTGGTAGCCCTGTAGATGGTCGCTGTGCGTCACGCCTGAGACCGCAGTAGCGGGCTGAGTGGTTGGAATGTTTGTGGAGGCAGTGTGTCTTCTGTACACAGAGCGATGAGTGAGTTCCAAACACACAACTTTTAGTAATTGGCCGGGTGCTTTAACCACTGCACCAAGAGCCCTTATGGACCAGTTTTATTCCACAACACCCAAGGTGACCAGGGGCCAGAACCAACTTAACAGTTTTGTTTTATTGTGGGTTTTTCTTTTTTGTTGTTATTGTTGTGACAAATGCTGGCAAGGTTGTGGAGAAACTGGAACCCTGATTCACTGTTGGTGGGAGTGTAAAATGGTGCAACCCCTGTGGAAAGCAGTATGGCGCTTTCTCAAAAAGT